>NW_019385034.1:313911-370016 GCF_000671375.1 Centruroides sculpturatus
GCACCCAAAAACTGTTACCAGTTGATGATGCTCATGCTGAGATCATCATGTAGGATGAATAATCCTCTGGTAAAATATTTACTTAAATAATAAATAAGTATTTTACCCATAAAAAAATGAATAATAAATCCAATTTAAATAATGATTTACTAGCATGTTTTTTAATTTTTGGAACCTAACCCCCTTTTCGCACTTGTTCTTTGTTTCGTATAACACGGATTCGCATAACACGACAATTTTTTTAAACATAACTCTTGTGTTATATGGGGTTACCTGTATCCATGTTACTTAATTTGCACAGATATTTATAATAAATAATATTTATAATTTACACGAAAGGACTAATTCTGAACAATGTTTATTATTAGAAAAATACTCATCAGTGAAAATTTTTGTCACAGTACTCTATATGATTAAAAGAACCATAGTAACCAATGTAACTTTTTGCTTTGTTTTATAGTTCACAGTCAACAAGACAATTTGCTGTTAATGAATCCTTTTTGTTTATTTTTGTTTTTTAAAAGAAATTTTGTTTATGAATCCTTGATACCTGCATAAGATACCTTAAAATCCTAGATTCCTAAAAAAAATTATTTCAGTCAAATAAGAATTTATTTGCAAGTCACTTTGTCAATTGATTGCAAATTTGTTCTCAATAATGGCACACCCACAAAGAGGCCAACTTCAGCAAATTTTTATATTAATTAATATTAGTAAAAAAATAATGATAAATAAAAGTTTGTATTAGAAATTTGAGGCATAAGATTAATGAGGATGTTTATTTTCAGTATAATTCTCAATATAGATTAGAATTATATTTTATTCTAACTAATAAAGAAATTTGTTACTTATTTAATAATTTCACAGATATTTTTATCAAATTATGTCATGGCTGTATTAATAAGCAGCTCAATGCATTGTGGCATTTTCACATTGACAGATCATGTTTTTGTTGATTATTAAAACAATATCAACACAAGTTTTGCTTTATGGTCTTATTGAATATACCAAAACATGCTGCATTTTTGAGTATCATAACACAATATTTGTGTTGTGTGTGGATCTAAGAAGTCAGAACAGGTTGTGATCTATATTTTTGTTCAATGAGCATTTCAGTCTTTGAGTCTAACATATTTAAATATTTTTATTTAACATTCAACATGTGCGTTTAAATAAATGTGAGTTGAAGACAGAAGTTGATAAAGGTGTTACATTACAATTATTCAAAATCTAATTGTACTGCATAGAAGGTGAAGTGTATCCATCTATCAAATAGCACTATCAAAGATCTTAGAAATTGAATAATGCTCAAGATTTATCATTGAACTAGCAGACCCTGCCACACGTTGTTGTGGCTCAAAATGTATCTATTATAAATTTATAACACTTCCCCGTGGGGGGGGATTTTTCAAAAAATTTCTTCTTAGTGTACATTCTCTTGACGTACCCTATTAAAACGCAATCAAAAACGCAAAAACCCGCATCTAAAATAGTATAAATAGAAGCAGAGTTCTTTACCGTAAGCCTTAATCCTAACCATCTCCCTTCAGTGGGGTTGAATTTTGACACGTATATTATATAAAAACACATGCGTATTTGAATGCAGTATTGTGTCAAAATTTCAAAGGAATCGGTAGGAACAAACAAACATTACATTTTTATTTATATAAATAGATAGAAGGTGATCTGCTTTAGTTCATTTTCATAGAAAAGCTTAATGCCTCACATAAAAGCAAACTTAGGGTGTTGTACTCATAGCGCCATCTGTTGGACTAAAAAGCCTTAACCTATCTAATTTTTTTTTAATTTATATGAATGTTTAACGGAATAATATACAGCCTATGTCCACCCTGAAATTCCATTCTAAATATTGATGAAAGAATTTTTGAAATCGGATGAGTAGTTTTGGAGATTACCTGCTGCATACAAACTTACATATAAACATTACCTCTTTATAATATTAATATAGATGAAAGGACTATTTTACATTATTTTGTGTGCCAATTCACACAAATTGATTTTGCAATGTAACATCTTCATCCACTTGTGCCTTCACTTATTTTGAATAAATCTGAATAAACTTTATCATTTAACACAGTTTTCATCACATATTATGATAATATGTATCATTTTTCTATTTTATATATTTAAATAAAATTTGAAATATTTTTAATATAAACATTTTAAACAATAATAAAGTCCAAATTGAAAAAGTTCCACAAAGATTGAAGTATACACCTCAAAACAGACCTTTACTTGTGGCTACTGCTGAAATTGGAGTTTTATTCTTCTTCCTTCAGTCAACTTCTATCGGAACTGCCCGCAATAATTTACATAATAGTGAAATTACAAAAATATTAAAATTTCTGTAAAAGGGGGGGCTTTATCACATTATATTTTAATACAAACAAGTCTAACCTAACCAAAAAACAATGTGTGATGAAGCCATTTTACAGAAATTTTAATATTTTTGTAATTTTACTATTGACATTTTTTTTGAATTTCATGTTAAGAAGTAGAATGGTTCAGAATATTTTTAGACCCAAAATTTTTCCAGAACATATACAAAATTTTCCCAAAAATTATTGCACACTAGCACAACAAATAAAACAATAATTTACAAACCAATTAATTATTACTGCTGTATAGTTTGGAAAATTAAATTAAATCATAAAAATAAATTGGCTTACTATATAATTTTCCATTCAATGCTAAACTGATAAATTAACATAATACTATTTTAAATTAAAAAAATAATAATAATAACAACTTTTATCTAATCACATTGTCTCCATAGGATAGCACAGTTATAAACTTGATGCATTACATTGATTAATAGAAAAAAGAATCAAGTTGTTTCTAACTCTACAAATGACTACTTTTAACAAAGGATGCTATTTTTTTTTTTTTTTTTTTTTTTTTTTTTTTTTTTTTTTTTTTTTTTTTTTTTTTTTTTTTTTTTTTTTTTTTTTTTTTTTTTTTTTTTTTTTTTTTTTTTTTTTTTTTNATGTTTTTTATTTTATAATAAATATATGAAAAATAAAGGAAATTAGCTATTTAATAGAGACAATTCAGAAAAAAATTTTAAAATAAGTTTGTTAATATGCAAATGTTGTTTGAGGGGAATGTGTGAATATTTCATTTTAATTCAAGCTGACATGAAATTTCACCAATTAAACAGTGTCAAAAAGAGTTTTGAAATAAGAATAGATTTTTTTTTGGTACTTTTAAATCTGTTTTATTTTAGTTTTTCAAAAAACTTGAAATCCTGGTTTAGTAACTAAGACCAACTTTCTTTTACTGAAAGTGCATAACTAGTAAGTAAGCAGCGATGTAATGGGCAACTGAACTGATTAGAAATAAAGTAAGCATTCTGATTTCACTTTGAAAACACATGATCACTGAATTTTAACAGATTTCTCCAATTGATATCCATAGCCTTAGCCAAAATGCTTTTTATTGTACATTTTTGTATTATTGCCATAATACAGTGGTACCTCAGGATACAAAATTAATCTGTTCCGACACTGAGATCGTATCATGAAAATGTCGTAAGGTGAATCATTTTTCCCCATACGATTACATGTAAAACCAAATAATTCATTCCAATACGAAAAACACACTCAAATTAAAGCTAAGTAATACATTAAAAAATAATATAAGGACCTTGAATAAGTTCTCGCTGTTTTTTTGTGAAAATTAACACTTTATTTAAAAAAAGTCGTAATAAACACATCACTGAAAGTATTGTCCGTCGCTAGCCACTACTTTCTCCTATCATTCTAGCAGCATTTGAATTCCATGTCGGAAAAACGACACGTTTTTTTGAGGCTATCCAAGAATCAACCCATTTTTTGGCATCTTCATAAGAACGAAAGTGCTGCTCAGCCAGGCCACGTGACATCGATCGGAACAAGTGATAATCGGAAGGGGCGATGTCTGGTGAATATGGCGGGTGGGGTAGGACTTCCCATTTAAGCGTTTCCAAGTACGTTTTCACCGGTTGTGCAACATGTGGCCGAGCATTGTCATGTTGCAAAATCACTTTGTCGTGTCTCTGCTCATATAGCGGCCGTTTTTCCTTCAATGCTTGGCTCAAACGCATCAATTGTAGTCGATAGCGATCTCCCGTGATAGTTTCGTTTGGTTTGAGCAGCTCGTAATAAACTACACCTAGCTGATCCCACCAAATGCAGAGCAGAAGCTTCGAACCATGGATATTCGGCCTTGCTGACGATGTTGATGCATGACCGGGCTTACCCCACGATTTTCTACGCTTAGGGTTATCGTAGTGTATCCATTTTTCGTCACCTGTCACGATACGATGCAGAAAACCTTTCCTTTTCTGCCGTTGAAGCAGCTGTTCACATGTGAAAAGACGGCGTTCGACATCTCTCGGCTTCAACTCGTACGGCACCCAATGTCCTTGCTTTTGAATCATTCCTAATCCTTTTAAACGTTTCGAAACTGTTGTGTGATCAACTCCTAATGATTCTGCAAGTTCAGCTAGCGTCTGACATGAGTCTTCACGAAGTAATGCCTCTAATTCCTTGTCTTGGTGCACCAGATCGTTCTTTATCTTCAACATCAAAATCATTATTTTTGAAGCGTCTAAACCAATCTCTGCATGTTGTTTCCGACAGAGCATGGTCGCCGTAAGTCTCAACAAGAATTCTGTGTGCTTCAGCTGCAGATTTTTTTTGAATAAAATAGTGCAATAAAATTCCCCGCAAATACTCTTTTTTTAGCACGAAACTAGACATGTTTAACACAATGAAAAAATAAGTTGTTTACACTTTGGTGAAATGACATATACTGAATTTCAAGGTCGCTTATTGTACTTCCTTACAGATGTGTCACCATCTAAAAATAAACACACGTGGTTCTGGTAACGCCATCTGTTGGAAAACAGCGAGAACTTATTCAAGGTCCTTATAACAACTATAGTAAGGAAAACACTGAAAAATGCATTTTGTAGTTGTAAATGTATAAATAACCGTAATGGAATAATAATTGATTAAAAAAAAATGTAGTTTTATTTGCACTTTACCTTTGAGGATAGACCACGGTGGAGGTATAAACTGGTGGCAGAAGAGAGGGAGAAGGGAAATGATACTAAAACTTAACTTACATAACATAATGTAACAATAACTTAAAAATAACTTAGAAAAGATTAAAAAAAATTAGTGTTGTTTTTAATATTTTTTTGTTTTAATTTTTATTCACTGCTTTTTGCTTTCTTTCCTTCACTTCCACCAGCACTTTCACTCGATAGAGGTCGCTTGGTAAAATATCTATCCAAAGAGGTTTGGCTTTGCCTACTTTTTAAAATGTTTCTAAAATGACTTAGGCAAATCTCATTACCCCGAGCGGCAATACGGCCAGTGTGAACCTTTTCGGGATGTTCCTTTTCAATAAAATCAGTCACTTTCTGATAATACCTCGAGATTTCCTTTATCGAGCAAGATCCTTCCATGACGAAGCAAACACGCAAACTGAGACCGACGAACAGAAGTGAATAAAAAATGGTGCTGCGAACTAATGTAACGTCGTATGGTGAGTTTTTGTTCGTATCATGGAGCAAAAATATTTCGAATTTCGTGTTGTATCCTGAAAATTTTGTATGCTGGGGCGTTCGTATCCTGAGGTACCACTGTATATTTTATACTTTAAATATCCCCAAACTTCATTCTTGCAATCAGACATATTCTGCACCCTTGGAAGTCAATAGATTCAGTTGGTGGGCATTTCATCTCAGTATATATAATTTTAAAAACATTTGTTGAAAATTTAATATTACATGTACTGAGTTTGATGATTATTCTATGTTGTATATTTTTATCATAATCTTTTAAATATATTTTTATGTAATTTGTAAATTTTTATCATTAGTTCATAAATTTCATATTAACCTTTATAGAGAGGGTTAGTCAGATATGGTGCTATCACGATGTAGTGGAGAATAAACGTGGGAAATTTTTTAAGAATTATCCCACGCGTTTTGGAAAAAATTTTTTAAACAGTTACATCTAGTAAAGAAAAAAATTTCTTTATTGTCACAAAATTCCTTTTTATGTGAAGTTTTTTTTTGCTATAATTTTTGGTTAAAATTTTTTGTGGATATAGACATCGTTCTCCAGTGCCACGTGATCGCCCTTGATGGGTATATCCGTCGATCACTGCAGAGTGGTTAAAAAATGCTTGTTTAAATATAACTAAATGTCATTGGAAAATTTTTAAATAAATATTTTTTGCTAATAATTATACTATAAAGTCAAATTATTTTCTTTCTGACTCATTAAATTCTATTAAATTTTTTTTATAGTGAAAAAATTGCATTTTGATGTAGATAAGGAGGAGGAAATAGAACCTTATGAAGATGACAATGATGATGATTTATATAATTGCAAAAATTCTTATGATTATGGTACTTGAATTAATTTAACTATTTATATATATGTGAAGATTATATAGTTTTTATTTATTCTTAAGAATTTTGTTTGTAAAAGTACAATAGTTTATATAAATGTGCAGTATATTCACAAACCTTTGTTTGGAAATGATGCAATGTACAGTAGCAAGGATGTACAAGAAGGATATGAGATTATGAAATTAAAAAGAAATTACTTCATTGTTTATGGTATTCAATTTACACCATTTTTTCATGAATTAGGGCTATATGTAACCTATAACACATTTAGAAACATTAAAATTCATGTAACAAGACATAGTAGAAAGCATTTTCTCCTGTGTTAAATTGTCATTGGGCTACAATTTGAAAAAATTATAGACCTATAAATTTCCATTGTCATCTGTCTGCCTGTCCATCCATCTGTCTTTTCTTAATTTTGAGAATGGAGTTAGATAGATGAAATCCAAGACCAGATATGGAAACGTTAAGAGCAGGAGGCCCCAATTAACTATATTGGAACTTTCAATGCAAACCAGTTGTGTTATTTCAATTTCAATACTTCCCCTGAAAGCAGTTAATAAATGACTGACATGACTCTATTGTTAAAGGAAAAGTATGATGTACAGGGGCAAGCCACTACTAATTTGAGATAAAGAACATATATTTTAAATTAAATAAATGAAAAATGATTAAAAATTGCAGCCTGGTGTTGTTGTGATGACACAATAAATAATTGTTCATTGTCAAGCTAGAGACTGAAAAAGGAACAGAGCATGATGGAATATTCAATTAAAAAATATAGAACTTCTTTTAACATGTTTACTGCTGCCTGCAATATGATACTTTGTCTATTTAGGAGCCTGAATTAAAAAATCGGATATTTAATATTTTTTTAAAATTTTAAATAGAAGGGTGGTTATATAACAGTCAGTAGGGCAAAGTTAAAAAAAAAAAAAAGAAAAAAAGAGAGAATGTTGACTGGCAAGTTGGAAGACCTAGAGAGAGAGAGGCCCTATTTATTTTACAATTCACTGTAATTACATCTGATCATCTAATTACATGTTTTTAAAGCATGTGTCAAGATATTTGCAGGTTAAAGAACATATGTGAGGCAATAAACAATAGGGGGTGTCAAATTACGTACTTCCTATATTTTCTTTTGCTATATTAATTACTTTAATGAAATGTGAGACCCGAAAGGCCCCTGGGTCTAAATTAATATTTTATTATTTACGTTAAAATAATGTCATCAAATATTACTTTAATTTTTGTGAGAAAAATACTGTTTTAACGTGGGAAAAACCCAGATAACAGATGTTACTTCCTTTCACAGAAGAGAACATCCCATGACTTTCTCTTATCTGGTTAAAATCCANTATACTGAATTTCAAGGTCGCTTATTGTACTTCCTTACAGATGTGTCACCATCTAAAAATAAACACACGTGGTTCTGGTAACGCCATCTGTTGGAAAACAGCGAGAACTTATTCAAGGTCCTTATAACAACTATAGTAAGGAAAACACTGAAAAATGCATTTTGTAGTTGTAAATGTATAAATAACCGTAATGGAATAATAATTGATTAAAAAAAAATGTAGTTTTATTTGCACTTTACCTTTGAGGATAGACCACGGTGGAGGTATAAACTGGTGGCAGAAGAGAGGGAGAAGGGAAATGATACTAAAACTTAACTTACATAACATAATGTAACAATAACTTAAAAATAACTTAGAAAAGATTAAAAAAAATTAGTGTTGTTTTTAATATTTTTTTGTTTTAATTTTTATTCACTGCTTTTTGCTTTCTTTCCTTCACTTCCACCAGCACTTTCACTCGATAGAGGTCGCTTGGTAAAATATCTATCCAAAGAGGTTTGGCTTTGCCTACTTTTTAAAATGTTTCTAAAATGACTTAGGCAAATCTCATTACCCCGAGCGGCAATACGGCCAGTGTGAACCTTTTCGGGATGTTCCTTTTCAATAAAATCAGTCACTTTCTGATAATACCTCGAGATTTCCTTTATCGAGCAAGATCCTTCCATGACGAAGCAAACACGCAAACTGAGACCGACGAACAGAAGTGAATAAAAAATGGTGCTGCGAACTAATGTAACGTCGTATGGTGAGTTTTTGTTCGTATCATGGAGCAAAAATATTTCGAATTTCGTGTTGTATCCTGAAAATTTTGTATGCTGGGGCGTTCGTATCCTGAGGTACCACTGTATATTTTATACTTTAAATATCCCCAAACTTCATTCTTGCAATCAGACATATTCTGCACCCTTGGAAGTCAATAGATTCAGTTGGTGGGCATTTCATCTCAGTATATATAATTTTAAAAACATTTGTTGAAAATTTAATATTACATGTACTGAGTTTGATGATTATTCTATGTTGTATATTTTTATCATAATCTTTTAAATATATTTTTATGTAATTTGTAAATTTTTATCATTAGTTCATAAATTTCATATTAACCTTTATAGAGAGGGTTAGTCAGATATGGTGCTATCACGATGTAGTGGAGAATAAACGTGGGAAATTTTTTAAGAATTATCCCACGCGTTTTGGAAAAAATTTTTTAAACAGTTACATCTAGTAAAGAAAAAAATTTCTTTATTGTCACAAAATTCCTTTTTATGTGAAGTTTTTTTTTGCTATAATTTTTGGTTAAAATTTTTTGTGGATATAGACATCGTTCTCCAGTGCCACGTGATCGCCCTTGATGGGTATATCCGTCGATCACTGCAGAGTGGTTAAAAAATGCTTGTTTAAATATAACTAAATGTCATTGGAAAATTTTTAAATAAATATTTTTTGCTAATAATTATACTATAAAGTCAAATTATTTTCTTTCTGACTCATTAAATTCTATTAAATTTTTTTTATAGTGAAAAAATTGCATTTTGATGTAGATAAGGAGGAGGAAATAGAACCTTATGAAGATGACAATGATGATGATTTATATAATTGCAAAAATTCTTATGATTATGGTACTTGAATTAATTTAACTATTTATATATATGTGAAGATTATATAGTTTTTATTTATTCTTAAGAATTTTGTTTGTAAAAGTACAATAGTTTATATAAATGTGCAGTATATTCACAAACCTTTGTTTGGAAATGATGCAATGTACAGTAGCAAGGATGTACAAGAAGGATATGAGATTATGAAATTAAAAAGAAATTACTTCATTGTTTATGGTATTCAATTTACACCATTTTTTCATGAATTAGGGCTATATGTAACCTATAACACATTTAGAAACATTAAAATTCATGTAACAAGACATAGTAGAAAGCATTTTCTCCTGTGTTAAATTGTCATTGGGCTACAATTTGAAAAAATTATAGACCTATAAATTTCCATTGTCATCTGTCTGCCTGTCCATCCATCTGTCTTTTCTTAATTTTGAGAATGGAGTTAGATAGATGAAATCCAAGACCAGATATGGAAACGTTAAGAGCAGGAGGCCCCAATTAACTATATTGGAACTTTCAATGCAAACCAGTTGTGTTATTTCAATTTCAATACTTCCCCTGAAAGCAGTTAATAAATGACTGACATGACTCTATTGTTAAAGGAAAAGTATGATGTACAGGGGCAAGCCACTACTAATTTGAGATAAAGAACATATATTTTAAATTAAATAAATGAAAAATGATTAAAAATTGCAGCCTGGTGTTGTTGTGATGACACAATAAATAATTGTTCATTGTCAAGCTAGAGACTGAAAAAGGAACAGAGCATGATGGAATATTCAATTAAAAAATATAGAACTTCTTTTAACATGTTTACTGCTGCCTGCAATATGATACTTTGTCTATTTAGGAGCCTGAATTAAAAAATCGGATATTTAATATTTTTTTAAAATTTTAAATAGAAGGGTGGTTATATAACAGTCAGTAGGGCAAAGTTAAAAAAAAAAAAAAGAAAAAAAGAGAGAATGTTGACTGGCAAGTTGGAAGACCTAGAGAGAGAGAGGCCCTATTTATTTTACAATTCACTGTAATTACATCTGATCATCTAATTACATGTTTTTAAAGCATGTGTCAAGATATTTGCAGGTTAAAGAACATATGTGAGGCAATAAACAATAGGGGGTGTCAAATTACGTACTTCCTATATTTTCTTTTGCTATATTAATTACTTTAATGAAATGTGAGACCCGAAAGGCCCCTGGGTCTAAATTAATATTTTATTATTTACGTTAAAATAATGTCATCAAATATTACTTTAATTTTTGTGAGAAAAATACTGTTTTAACGTGGGAAAAACCCAGATAACAGATGTTACTTCCTTTCACAGAAGAGAACATCCCATGACTTTCTCTTATCTGGTTAAAATCCAGCTCAGATGGGAAATGGTTACCCCTCATTCATCCCCCCTTTCATCCGTTCTCACGAAAGAGTTACTGGCCGATGATTGGTCGGCATTCAGAAGATATAGAGGGAACTTGTCTGAATTCGGGGAGTTCAGCGACAGATCCGAAAGCATACAAACTCCACATACGTTTCCCTCCTGATGACCAACGTCCTCAGACGAGTCACATACGGAATAAGTCTGCACGTAGGAAATATACTTTTATATGTGTGCACGTATTGATCTCCCATACGAAGAAGTAACTGAACTTGCATACAGAGAAGAAGACGAACGACATCTGAAACAGGTCGTATGTTTTATAACGTTTTTGTGAGCTCTCTCTCGATCGCGAATAGGATATAATATAAGCTTAATTATCTCCTGATTGTATATTATTGGTAGTGGTTCTGTCTTTTTGTTTATCCACCTTTTGTATGATTTATTTTCTTATTTATTAAATTTATTATTTCGTTTCCAACTAAGATGTCTCCTAATTGTGTGACCGAATCAGATCTCATACGCGTGTTAATCCGCGTATAATAAGATTGATTAACTGGTGTCGGGACCCTGACAATTTGGGATAAAGACCTCACAGTCTTGAATCCCCTTTTCCTAAATATAACAGCCCTCCTATAAAACGTTACGAGAGCCAATCTCACGATTGCACGCCGTAAGTGTCGTAGACTAAGATCCACGTCCTGGCTAATCTCACAAGTGGTGTAGCAGGAGTGGGGGTTTTCGAACTAAAAAAAAAAAAAAAACACCCGTAATAGAATCTCACCAGTGGTGTCCCAGCCGTAGGTTTTCCGAACTAAAAACACCCGCGGTAGAATCTCACATCTGGCAGCAGGAGTAGGGTTCAGAACGTGCAGAACCTGGTTTTTCGGGCTGAATACGTCGCTTTAAGTTGTTAAAATACGTAGATTAATTGTAAGTTAAATTGTAGGTTACTTATAAGATAAAGTAATATTGCAGAAGGAAATCCTACCCATGCTATGTTGGGAGCCATGAGTGGCTTTGTCTCTTTATTGCCTGCTTTTTCAGGTGAAACGGGGCAAAACATTAAGGAATTTTTCGTGTCATTGGAAGATGTGTGAAAGCTAGCCTCATGGACCAAGAGTCAGTTATTAACAGTGGCTAGATTAAAATTAACGGGATTAGCACAACAGTTTAGCCGTAGGGATAGAAGAATTAAAGATGTAGACAAATACGATGATTTTAAAAGAATATTAATTGATAGATTTGAGCGCATCCCTACTTCCATTAGATTACAACGATTCTATGCTTGTGTTCAGAATCGCGACGAAGATGTACAAACATACGCTGTCCGGTTGCAGGCTTTAGCCGAGGAGGTGGAAATAGAAATAGAGGGAAAGAATGCTGCGGAAATAGCTATAATTAAAAAGATTAAAGCTAAGGAATTAGACGAGAGGTTGAGGGTTCAATTTGTGAATGGGGTCGACATCAAAATACGACAACGTGTGATGTCAAGAGAACTCGAAACATTCGATCAGGCTTTAGAAATAGCGATTAAGGAAGAGGAGATTGAAGCCCTTACAAAAGGACGCAATCATAGTGATATAGTTCGGGTAGTGAAGGAAAATAAATCAGAAAATATACGTACTTATGAAATACAAGAAATACAAGAGAAATTAGAACAATTGATAGAACAATTAAACATTTTAAAAGCAAAAGATAGGAAAAATTATAACAAAGCTGAAAGAGAGGTGCACTTCCGTAAAGACGCGGACATGAAAAAGCGAGATCGAAATAGAGATAAGCATTTCCGTTCGCAACCGTGCAGTTATAGAGAAACAGATATGTGGGAAGGTGCTTTGTCTAATGTTAAGACAGATGATAGACCAATAGTAATGGTTTATGTAAATAACTTACCCACTAAATTTAGAATTGATGAAGAGGCAGACACTTCATTAATATCTAAGCGCATTATAGATAGAATAAAGCGAATAAAGCCTTTTTACAATAAACTGCCGGTAATGATAGATAATTCACCCCGAGAAACAGTCGTAGGTATAGGAAATGCCACCCCTGAGTTTAAGCTAAGAGGAAATAAATTTAGAGCTACTTGTAGAATAGTGAATTCAGAAGACATATACCCGTGCGATGGTACCATAGGTAAAGATATACTAGAGAGAAAAAATATCAAAATAGACAATAAAGAAAATAGATTAATTTTGCCTGATGGCAAGAGCCTTCATTTTTGTTCAGCCGTACCCGTATCATACTATAAGCGAGAACCTAAGAGATACAATTATAATACGAATCACAGAGGGGAATACTATAGAGAGAACTATATAAGAAGCATACAAGTATATCCCGAGCGGAAACGCTATTTGGAAAATACTTATATTTTGAGGAAAATGATAGAAAAATTAAGAAAAACATACATAGAAAAAGAAAAGGGTATGATAATAATACGGAGAGATCAATTCCCATAAAATCAAAAGGTATTGAAGCTGCTAGACAACCACAGTTTAGGGAAAATGAAAATGCAAATAAATATAAGCGAAGAGCATATAAGGGAAATAAGAAAGAAAAGAAAATTCTAAGAAATTCCCCACCAAAGACAAATAATACTCGTGAGAGAAAGATAGACAATAGCGGTAGTAAAGAAGATACCTGTTACTCTGATTTAAATATGGTTAAAAGGATAGATAATGAAAATACGCAGGATAATATCTTCAAAGAAATGCTTCATCTTGTGAATAACACAAAGATAAAATTTAAATCGGTTTTCGATACCTCGAATTGATAGTCGGAAATAGAACCAAGGATCCGGTAATTCCATGTAGAGATAAGGATAAGGTTTTGATTCGTATACATACAGATAATATAAAAAAGGAAGTAAGTCATTTCGGAAAGGAAGAGAGTTAGGTTATATACATTGTAATACTTCCTATATACATTATTACGTTATCAATTTCGCGTAGAATTTTCTTAAGAATATTAAAGCCGAGTAAAATAAGAAACAATGCATAATATGTTCGCTAATGATATTTTGAATATACCTATGTTTTTCTAAATATGATTGGAATAATTATCGATAGAAAGAAAATTGGTATCTATATTTAGAAATAGTAAGGTTGTATTATTATTTTGACCCTTAAGTCTTACCAACTTCCGAGTGTCAAGAATAACTCAATAATCTTAAGGAATAATTAACCTATTAAATTTAAGATAGCAGTAATAAAATAATAAGTTAAGGTTAAATTAAATATACTTTATGATAATGATCGATCCGAAGGGAGTTTACCCTGATAGAATAACAATAATATTTTATGGTATAGTCTATATGTAAGACTTAATGTAGTAATAAGAGAGAGAGAGACTTTAATAAAGCTATGTAATTTGTTAACATACTGCCTTTAAAGTGAAAATACTTTGGTGAAAGTGACCTTTGCCCAGATGGATTTAAATGACCCTGGAGTCATAAAATACTTAATGAACTCAACCACCTGAACTTTTGTGGTTATGTTAAATGAACTTTTAGAAGAAGGAATACACATTTTAACATTTTAATAGTGCATAGTGAACCTTGAACTTTTAAAAGGTGTTTCATGATAAGAAGAAGACATCATACGATCTTTAAGGACCAATGATAGTGTAACAAATACAAGAAGTCACCCAAAAGGAGTGCTTCAGTAAAGACTTTCAACACAAACACGTTCCAGATGCGTTCCAATGGTGTGAAAAAGGACAATAGGAACTTAATAACTTTTGAGAACAATTTCTTAAAGGAAATTTTTTTTTAAATGCACTCCCCACCTCAGTCAAGTTATTTTTAGAACATTCAGAGAAAGCGAGAGTGCATTCAAACACACAACGAACTTGTTAATTTTTGCCGTTGATCCAAGACGAAGACACCTGTGTTCATTGTGTTTATTTTAATAATATTATTTTGATGATTGTTTATTATATTAATCAATGTATTTTAATTTTGAATTTAATTCAATCTATTGTATAGATTTTAAGATATTATTTGTGTAACGCCATTTTTCCAGAGAGAGAGCGTAATTTGAACTTGTGTATTGCAGTGAAAAATCACGCCTTCTTTAAATGTAGTGTGATTTTTGAAGATAAGGGAGTAATGTGAGACCCGAAAGGCCCCTGGGTCTAAATTAATATTTTATTATTTACGTTAAAATAATGTCATCAAATATTACTTTAATTTTTGTGAGAAAAATACTGTTTTAACGTGGGAAAAACCCAGATAACAGATGTTACTTCCTTTCACAGAAGAGAACATCCCATGACTTTCTCTTATCTGGTTAAAATCCAGCTCAGATGGGAAATGGTTACCCCTCATTCATCCCCCTTTCATCTGTTTTCATGAAAGAGTTACTGGCCGATGATTGGTCGAAATTCAGGAGATATAAGGGAAATTAGTTCGAATTCGGGGAGTTCAGCAACAGATCCGAAAGCATACAAACTCCACATACGTTTCCCTCCTGATGACCAACGTCCTCAGACGAGTCACATACGGAATAAGTCTAGAGTCTACACGTAGGAAATATACTTTTATATGTGTGCACGTATTGATCTCCCATACGAAGAAGTAACTGAACTTGCATACAGAGAAGAAGACGAACGACATCTGAAACAGGTCGTATGTTTATAATAATCTTGTGAGCTCTCTCTCTCGATCGCGCATTACCATAGAATAGGTCTTAGCCTATGGCTTGTCGCTTAATTGTCGTTCATCGATTATTTGTATTCGTTTTGTTTTAGAATTATTAAATTTACTCTTGTTAAATATACTTAAATGTCTCTTAAATTGTTTCCGAATCAGATCGCAAACGCGTGTTAATCTGCGTATAATAAGATTGATTAACTGGTGTCGGGACCCTGACAATTTGGGATAAAGACCTCACAGTCTTGAATCCCCTTTTCCTAAATATAACAGCCCTCCTATAAAACGTTATGAGAGCCGATCTCACGATCGCGCACCGTAAGTGTCGTAGACTAAGATCCACGTCCTGGCTGATCTCACAGAAATAAAAGAATTAAACTAGTCTTTAATATGTTTCTTCTTTTTTTCTTAACTATTTACTATTTAAAAAACACTATCAAATGTAAAATAGTTTTTTATTAAAAAAAACGCTACGACTGCTGGTTGTCAAACCACTTCACGACCCCCTAGGACGATCGGCGTCAAAGCCAATTTTACAAATGTTTGTGAGAGGCCACCACTAGGATGTAAAACAATGTCTTACAAAGCCAGGAAAATTTAACCTTGAATAAAAATGCATTGGTTATAACGATGTCCAGCCATCGGACATCTCATTAGTTGATTACTTAGTATGGCCGCATGCCTGTCGGGCTGCTGTTAACATGTTAATTAGTGATTGACATCCACATGTAAAGTTGAATGAAGTAGAAGACAGATGTAAAAATTAGGAGATGTCATTGAACAGCTTCCGTGCAAGAGGGAAGGAGTCCAAATCTTTTGAAGTTGATCGCTGCATTTTTTGTAGTTGCTGTAAAAATCTCCAACAGTTCCAAATATTTTTGTTCCTTGTAGTTGGTACAATATAGGAGGTGGGCTTGGTCAAAATAGATGACAATATTGGAGTTGGTGGCTTATGTGACAAGGGCTATGGTCATAAGCCACTTACAGATGGAAGTGCAATGCTCTTTGAGGTGGGTATTCAATGGTCATCCTACAGCTCGCACATTCTAAACTGTAGTTAAATCTGATCTGTGATGAGGATAGTATATACCTGTAAAATGCTTTGGTTACACATTTTACAGAATAACCAAAGCAGAAAACACAAGAATGTCTGCTTTGTCTGAATTCCACTCAACAGATGCTTTTATACCCCACAGCAGACATCACAGTAAGCTTCAGCTATGATTCTGTTGCTTTATTCATAAACCTGTGTGGATCTTCTTTCATGGGTATTGGCTTGTTGCATATCATTGTTTAAACACTGATACCTCTATTCTTTTTTGCTCCAACCCCTTATATTGTTTTCCATCAGGCAAAATCTCAATGATGATGCAAATTTCCAGTGTTTGTAAATCAGACAAAAAACTGGCACACATAAACTGGAACTATATACTAAACAAACAAATTCATACCTAAATGCTAATTCCAGCAGTAAATGAACAAATAAACTTTAATGTTCAAACGTTTTTGGCCATCTTTCAGAGACCCTCATCAGGAAAAATGCATAAAACAGAAAAAACAGTTCTATCTTTCGAAAAGTTTTAGCTTTAGAAAGATGGCCGAAAATGTTTGAACATTAAAGTTTATTTGTTCATTTACTGCTGGAATTAGCATTTAGGTGTGAATTTGTTTGTTTAATGTTGTATTGGAAATTTCAATATACAGTTATGTTAAATGTAATCATGACATGTGTTCTGCCCTATTTTTGTGTATTACAAACACATGTCACCCTGTATTAATCCTGCAAAAGTTTCAATGGATTCCTTGATTTTTGCACTCCCAAGTTACTTTATGACTATCCTGTATATGGATTCACTCAATAATGAATAATGTTATATGCAATAGATACAGTATAGCATTTGTGATTTATGATATGGTCATGAAAGCACAATTCTGTCATAAGTTAAACATACAGTCTTGTCATAAATTCAACTTATTCTGTTATTTCACTTAAGATGATTATTGTAAATTGATACTAAAAAGAGATCAATGTTTTAAATTATATATATTTTAAAATAATTTATTATATTAATTCTGATTGAAATCTTTTCATTTGATTTTAGAACTATATGATCACTCTAAAGTCTTGAAACAAAGTAATAATCAAGTAAGAGTTATAAATTTACATTATCTTTTTGTTGAAATTCAGTCTTAAATTTAGTAAATTTACCATGATTGATTATCAATATTTTTACAATTAAAAAAGAAAAGGTATTTCTTTAATTTGGTAATTACATAATAAATTTTAGCAATCTCATACAAATCAACAAAGTCTCCCAACTAAACCAACAAATTTTCAACCCAATGAAAAACTTTTAAGAAGATTTGAAGATAGAATTAATGTTGGTATGTTGAATGTTGTATTTTAACAACGAATAATTTTTATCACATAACATTAAAAAGTTTTCATTAATTTTTTTTATAGATAAATATGAAGGTCCTCCTGTGCTGCGCAGTACCATTAACTCTATTTTAGAGAATAAAAGGCATTCAGATTCTGAAAAGTAATTTTTCTTTCAAATGTCCAGTTTTTTTTAAGTTTAATTTGACTTATTTAGTTTGATATTTTCTATTTTAGAGTTAGGATTAAGGATAAAGCGTTTCGTGCAACTGTCGAACAGGTTTTAGATCCACGAACACGAATTATTTTATTTAAATTATTGAATCGTGGTGTTATTGAACAAATAAATGGATGTATCAGTACTGGCAAAGAAGCAAATGTTTATCATGCTACATCTAAAGATGGAATTGACAAAGCAATAAAGGTTTGAAATTTGAATTTTAAATTAATTCCTAATGAAGTTTTGTATTCAGTAAAAAAATTTAAATTATGTTTTTTTATTTGAAAAATAGGATTCATCAAATCAATTTTTATTAATTTAGATATATAAGACTTCTATATTAGTATTTAAAGATCGAGACAAATATGTGAATGGAGAATTTCGGTGAGTTTTCTCATCATTTTAGTATAATAAATAATCTGGATAAAAAAATTTTAAATGAGTTTATAATAGATTTCGGCATGGATATTGTCGTCACAATCCAAGAAAAATGGTAAAAACGTGGGCAGAGAAAGAAATGAGAAATCTTACTAGAATCCATCGATGTGGATTGCCTTGTCCTGAACCCATTCTATTAAGAAGTCATGTTTTAATAATGAAATTTATTGGAAAGGATGGATGGTATGAAACTTATACTTATATACTATATAATGTGATCAAATATAAAGTTTACTTGCAAGAAATAGACTTAACACCACAAGCTGGTTGTGCTTGTTGGAAAGCTGTTATGTATAACAGGAAACACTTAAGCTGGATATCCATGTAAGCCAATGTCACCTTGAAATTTAAACACTTTTGGCACTACATGTGTACAATTTAAATAAGTGAGCATCTAAATTAAGCATAACTGTGCAACTTAGATGCTCAAGCTAGATTTACTTTTTATTGTGTGAATCGGACATGTCCACTCAGTGACAACTGTATCAGATGTTCTTTGTTTCAATGTCATCAGATGGTTTGACATTTTCTACAAAATGGCTGGATGGATGAATGCAGAGAATGGGAAATTAAAAGAAGTTTGCAATTTAAATGAAATTTTTAGTAAAAGGGATGGAAAGTATAAAGATAAAAAACGATAAAAAAAATAATAAATCAATGTTTTGTTTTCTTTTTTCCACAAAGAACAGAATGTCACTAAAATTATTGCATCATTGGCATCATCTTCCTATGATTTCATACAAATAAAGTAGTGGCTATTAGTGGTGCATTTTGTGTCATGTGATTATATGCTGGCTTGGCAAGATGAAATCACTTATGTGATTATTCAGCTTTAAATTTTGAACTTTATTTATACATACTCAAGGGATAACTTTTGCTGCTCTAAATAAATAAATCATTCAAGCATCACCATGTGTGTTCTTTGCAAATAACTTTTTCTATTTGATCACTTTGTTTTATTGACTTATTGTTAATACTAATCTGTTCAAATTTATTTGTAGGCCTGCTCCTTTATTAAAAGATGTTGAAATTACAGAATCTAAAGCTAGAGAACTATATTTAGACTGTATCATAATGATGCGTAGACTTTACATTGATTGCAAATTAGTTCACGCCGATCTGAGTGATTACAATCTTTTGTGAGAAAAATATTTTTAGATGTTTAACTAACTTAATAAAATTTAAACTTTAATTTTAATAATTTTTTTGTTTAGATATCATGAAGGAAAAGCATATATTATAGATGTATCGCAGTCTGTTGAGCACGATCATCCATTTGCATTAGAGTTTTTACGAAATGATTGTCAAAATATTAGTGGTAAGAATAAAATATCTAATGAAATTTCATACTAGAATATATAAAACTGATCATGGTTACAATACTTAAACAAGATAATACTTTTAGGTTATTTTAGAAGAAAAGGAGTACCCACAATGACTATCAAGGAACTCTTTGACTTCATCACTGATCCAAACATCAATAACAGTAATATAGATGATTACCTGTCAAAAATGCAAGAAGTTACTTGTAATAGAACAGCAAAAGAGATGAGTGAAAAGGAGAAACTTGAAGAAGAAGTAATTAGATTTTTAATTTTTATTTTGAAATATTTATTAAATATAATAATCTTACCGTTTCTTTATTTAAATAGGTATTCAAACAAGCTTACATTCCACAGAGATTAAATCAAGTGATTAATTATGAAAGGGATGTTTCTCAAGCAAAAGAAGGAGAAAAGGTTGTTATTTTTAATCCATGTTACAATAATTTAGGTTAATAATTATAATTCTCACAATAACTCAAATATTATAATAATAGATATGTTATGGACTAAGTGATTAATGTGAGCATTGTAAATAATGCCTGGCCATTATGAATAATGACAAACAAAATTGGGCACTGTAATAAATTTCAGTTCTTTATCATAATTTATCATGCTGACTGGTTAATATAAATATTGCTATCATCTGATCAAGTGAAATGATAACGTATTGAGAAGTTAACCAATCAGTACTTACATCTGAGTTACGTGTGTACATTGCATTTATTATTAAATTTGAAATTCTTGAGGCCAATAGTTTATCTTGTGCAACATTTTAATTATACTTTTATCTCTTACAATAGTGTGTCTTCTTTTTAAAAAAATATTGATAATGGAGCAGTTATTAAATACAGTAGAATCTCATTTTAATGAATTGATGAGACCACTGAAAATCATCCATTGTTCTGAGAAACTGTTACATCTCCTAGACAAAAAATTAGAATATTCACCTAAAATGGACTGTTTTAGTGTACATTTTCTTACGAACAACACAGAGTAAGAAACTTTTTTCAACACTACATAAACAGTGCTTTTTTATAATTATATCCATTAGTCAGACAAATTAACTCAAATGTTTTTTTGTTACAAATGGAAATGACAAAAAAATAGAATAACAGTTTGACCATGACAAAAAATTAGAATATTAGTAAAACCAGCCAGACAAACAGCCATAAAAACTAAATTGTAATGCAAATTTGCATATTGCTGGACAGAACAGTATAACAGTACAACATAGGGTGTAAGCATGACATCAGTGACAAAACTAAAGATACTATCATAGCCTTACACAAACAGAAATTGCAAATTATGTAAAGTGCTCGCAGCCAACAGTCTCTGGAGTACTGAAAAACAAAAGTTTTAAGTAACAAATGGAGACCAACTGGAGTGAACATTAGTAGCTAAATCACATGCCAATGGTTGCACAACTTGTACTTCAACTGCCGTGTTCCCAAGAAGAAGCCATCTCTAACGAAAAAGAAACAACAAGCGCGTATCAGATGATGCAGAGAAAGGCTCATGTGGGGACAAAACGATTGGAATAACTGGTGTATGTCTGTTCTGATTTGATCTGATATGTCTGTTCTGATTATGATCAATGACAACCCATATGGATTAACCCTGGAGCTAGAGCAGGAAAGTGGAAACAATGATTGGAATAACATTCTCTTCAGTGACGAATCCCTGTTTTGTCTCTCCTGTGATGACCAAGGCTCATGTGTATGGAGAACAACCAAAGAGGCCTTCGAAAAGGATTGTATGAAGAGATCCGTGAAGTTTGCATTGTCCATTATGATTTGGGGATGCATGAGTAGGACAACTGTGCATTCTTTGGGAACATGTCAATGCACAGACATCAAAACTTTTTAAAGACATTTATGATACCATTGGCAGAGGATTTAGTTGAGGAAACATTTTTATTTCAACAAGATGGTGCATCCTCTCATACCATGAAGTCAATGATACGTTGGTTACAAGAATGACAGATAGCAATCCTGCCTTGGCCAAGCAATTTCCCAGACTTAAACCCATTGAAAATTTGTGGGAAGTCATGAAACGCTGACTTAATGAATGGTGCCCAATTCTAAAGAGAAATTACTGACGTGCATTTGACATATTTGGAACTGCATCACCAGAAACAAATGTACCTTTACAAATGTACATCAATTCATACCATGTCCAACAGATTGCGAGCAGTAATTATGACTAACGTCAACACCACAAAACATTAAGTTTTTATTATATTTTTTATGTGTAACCAACATTTAGCTAATATTCTATTTTTTTGTCATTTCATTTCCATTTGTAACAAAAAAACGTTTGAGTTAATTTGTCTGATCAATGGATATAATAAATATACATAAGCACTGTTTATGTAGAGTTGAAAAAATGTTTTGTACTCTGTGTTGTTCATGAGAAAATGTACACTAAACATTTAGTTAGGTGAATATTCTAATTTTTTTTTGTCTAGAAGTTGTATATTGCATACAACGTACTTTCCACACATCCAGGAAAATTTTTTTAACCCCTACATAGAAAAAATATTTGTACTTGAAATTATTCAGTCTCTTGAGATCATTATACTTTATTCTGCAGAAACACATATGTTATAAGATTATACATTATGCCATATGTGATTATGGCAAAGCTGACAAAAACTATAAGTTATATACTGTAAGTACAAAGAGAGGCAAGGTATGATATGTATAATCATTAGCACTTTACAATTGGCACTAATCAATGTGCTATAGGAGGGTGCTAATGTGTGTCTGCAACATTAGCAATGTAAACTTCAACAATTACGTGTATATTTTTGGCTTTGTGCATTATATATTTTTAATTGAGCACCCAGAAACACCTAAATATTTTTTAAAAGTTGGAAAAATCACAATGTTTACAGTAAAAAAGCTAAAAAAATTACATTTATTTGATGGGACTTGGGAAAATCTGTTATTCCAAGAAATCCATTGTTCTGTGATCCTTTAAAATGAGATTTTGCTGTAATATGAATAAGTACTTCAATAACCAGTTAAATAAATGAATTAATAGCAGTAAAAGGTAAGAATAGTCAAATTTTCTCCAAAATTGGTGCTTTTGACAATGATACAAAAAATGAAAGAGTCAAAAACAAAAGTAACTTTGAACCAGGGCTGTGGAGTCGGAGTTTTGGTGTTTTGGCCGGAGTCGGAGTTGTCAAAAAATCCGCCGACTCCGACTACTCCCTTTTTACTTACCAACTTGTTATGTATATGAAACAGAGTTGGATGGTAAGAAAAAGTCTGAGTCGGTAGATTTTTACGCGATTCCACAGCCCTGCTTTGACCTTATCTGGAAAACATCAGTGTTTACAGTAGAACCCCTCTAATCCGTCACCTTTGGGACTGGGGGTATGGTCGGAACGCAGAAAAGGTTGGATTATCAGAAAAAAGTTAAATAAACAATTTTCCCCTTTGTCCAGTCTTTGTAGCACTGCTAATTTTTCATTTATGAAAGAGTAACTGTTTATGTTTCACTCCTGACATGTTAAAAACATACACAAAACTATACATGTACAGTACACACAATGTAAAACATATACTGTAACGAACACAGAAAAACGCCACGGACGGTGAGTCACCGACGAGTCGGGACAAGTTTCTCGACTCCGACCACGGTCGGATTAACCGGAGTGACGGACTAGCCGAGGGCGGACTAGAGGGGTTCTACTGTATATTGATATGATATTGTATCTATTGGAGAAATGGAAAAATTAATTGTGCCTGTAAAATAACATAATTTGATTAAATATTATAATCACACTGAAATAATATTTCAGATATTACACGATGCCCATATCACTATCGGCCATGGTGGCAGAAACTGTATGGAAAAAGAATTATGTATGAAATATAAAAATATCATAAGAGAGATGATCATAATTTACTTGAATTTGTGTATAATTTGTCAGAAAAAACAATGTCCTCAAAAAAGACTTGGTAGTTAATAATAAACCAGTTTTAAGTAATGAAATGAACTCAAGATGTCAAATTGATCTTACAGATAGCAGTCACAAGCTGATTAGAAATATAAATATATACTTGTGTATCAAGACCATCTTACTAAATTCAACTATCATTCAACTACAACTGTTAAAAACCAAAAGTGCTAAAAATGTAGTATATGTTCTTTTAGACATTTTTACAATTTTCAATATACTGAGTATCCTACAAAATGATAGAAAATAATTTACCAATAATGTCATCAAAGAACTTTGTAGCATGTGGCCTAAATTAAAAATGGTACATGGAGCACTTACAAAATCAGGGTTCAGTAGAAAGATGTAATCAAAACTTAAAAAATATGCTTAATTCTTGGTTGGAGATTAACAATACTAATAAATGGGCAGAAGAATTATCTATATATATAACCCATTCAACAGGTGTCTGTCCTTCCTTCCTTCCGTCCGTCCGTCCCGTAACCGTTTGATAACCGACACTAGAGGCGCCCCTATCATGTGACATATTTCAAACATTCAAATTAAATTAACAATATAAATTATTATTATTCATTTGGCAAATAAATTATTATTTGGTCAATATAACAATATAAATAATTCAGTATATTTGTAATAGGAATTTATTATTGTCACGGAATGCATGTAATGTTCACTAGGGGGCGAATAACGAAAAACCGGATAGGTTTGAATCACTACGTAAGACGATAAGGTTTGAAATAGTTAAGGTAATACAGTATAAGGTAATATTTTAATATTAATTAACCCATTCAACGGGTAATGGCTATTTGTAAATAACGCCCACTAGGGGGCGTACCAGGCTACTAGTATTGTACAACTGATAAAAAAACCAAGTGCATCATACTGATATAAATTGCAGCCCTTCTTTTATACTGTTGAATGATCAACTAAGATTAATATGGAAGATGTCTCTAAATTCTTTTCCATGTTAATTTTGGTTGATTTATTCTTTTCTTGGCTGAAGTCTTTTTTAAAAGTAATGACAATGAAGAAAGTCAAAGTTGCTCAGTTTCTAGAAGATCAGGTACTGTTTAAGAGAACATAATAAAATATTCTTCAATAATGTTACCTCACATAGCAACACAATTGATGAAGTTCAAAGTCCTACATCAAATGAAGAAGATTTAATCATGCTGATTTCCAGAAACCAGAACATTAGTACTACAGAGTTGGTGAATGATGAAGAAATAATCCAAGTAGTTGATCGATTTTTGGATCAACTATTTGAGATTGGTGAGGGTAACATTATTGAAGAATATTTTATTATGTTCTCTTAAACAGTACCTGATCTAGAAACTGAGCAACTTTGACTTTCTTCATTGTCATTACTTTTAAAAAAGATTTCAGCCAAGAAAAGAATAAATCAACCAAAATTAATATGGAAAAGAATTTAGAGAAATCTTCCATATTAATCTTAGTTGATCATTCATTGGTATAAAATTAAATGTGTTTAAAATAAGGGAAATACAATGGGTGATCAGTTAATGAACATAATCCGTTCCAAGACTTTGTTCACTATCTGAATTGTTTGTTAACCGATTATCAATTTACCATAGATTTCTATGGGAATTTGATTAATTTGTTCTGGAGACCCCAAAAAAATAAAAAAATATATACTTTCTTACTAAGTTTTTTTATATGTAATAATAAAAATACATATATACACAGACTTGCATTTTTATTAATCATGTTTTTTTGTTTGTGGGGGTTAAATAATCTGTCTAATGTCGATTGCTTTTCTCTCTTCTTCAGGATTTTCAGAATTAATAGCATTGTAATTGTAGAGATTCCCAAGCCTATTAACCTCAACCTGGTTTGTATGCTATTCTATGACCATTGTTCTGACATCCTTCCACTTCTTCAAAAGATCTTTAATTAATAGCAGATATCGGCATTAATCCTTTTTTTCATAATAAAACATATCTCGCTGAGTTTTTTGGTGTTCTTCATTCAAGAGTTCTTGGCGTTCTTCTGTCGTCAGATCCGTTTCAGGTTCCATTATCAGCTCTTCAATGTTCTTTATTTTTCAGATGTGATATTTGTTACTCCTTTAGCTGCTTGAGTTTTCTTAATTATACTGTATCTTTCTTAGATAAGATTGAACTGCGCCTACTGTAGATTTGTTCAAGCCAAACTGCCCAACAACATCAGACATCTTCTGCCCGCTCTACCTTTGCTATTATACTCTCACCTTTTGAAAATAAAAACTGACGCAAAACTTAATGAGTGCCCGCCCGACAGTCTCACAAATACTATAAAAGAATTGTTTGTCAGAAAAATAAAAGGCTGGGATTACAGGGGAGTATTTCAAGGTTCGAGGAATACTATCTGATCTGTATATATTGGGTTGAGCGTTTACATTGACGTCTCCCATGCTCCAGAAAGTTACCTGAAGACAAAGGAAAATCAATCAGTATTTGCTATTTCAGTCACTTCTTTTTATGTTTGTTCAGTGAAGTGTTCGTTATCCGATTTGTTCATTATCATATCTATTCGTTAACTGATCACCCACTGTAGTTTTCTTTAATCTTAAAAGGCAATGAGAAAAAAATGTCAAATTCCAAATACCCAACAGCTATTGTTGATGACACAGTAAGGATTCTTGTACAAGATGTAGATTGAGCATCCAGTGATGAAAAAAATATTTAGATGTTATTGTGTTTGAATATAAAAATCTTTTCAAACTGGGTACTTATTGAACCTATTATATCCCAGAATCCAATTTACTGTTTGTAATAAAAATTTCAGTTCTGTTGGCAATATATACTAGTATAGAAATTTTGCTTAGAGAATGCACAAGAATTTCATTAATTCTGGAGACCAAGGTTACAGTTGATGCTGCTGCAAAATTGGTTGCAAATCTACCAATTTCAAATATCATAAAGGTCTTAATTGTTCAAATAACTAAACTGGAAAATTTAAAATTTTTGTACATCATATATAAAAAATGATCTTCCAGAAGTTTCCTTTAAGTTGATTTTTTGATTGAATTATAATTTTGTTAATAATACTATTAATCACTTGGTCCATAACAGACACAGTTAAATAAATAGCTCCTTAAATTATTTTAAGAGCTATTTCTTCAAAAATTTATAACACAATATATAACTTTATTGGCATTAATTTTTTAACATTAAATCACAAGTTTGAATCTCATTTAAGGCATTTAATATAATTGTTTTTGTGAAAATATATTCAATATATTGGCTGTGACGTTGAACATACAGTTTTTAGATTTGGGCAGTAATTTAATGTCTAATTTTTTGCCATATATAGTTTTTGTGATGATCTTCGTATCCAGTATGTTAGATTTTTCATGAGACACTCATCTGCAGTGAAATATTTATGCCATTTAATTTCAAGTACAAGCTACAATTTTGAGTGGAAAATATTTTTTGTTGATAATCATACATCTGAAAACATAATTATTTCATTAAGTTATTGAAGTTGAAGGTATAAAATATATATCACTAAAAATATTTTATATCTCTCTTAGTAATTAATTCATTGCCAATAAAAAACCCAAGCATTATAAGTAACACAATCTTGATTACTGATTTTTATCATCTTGTAAGCAAACTCTTCTTGAGTAATAGTTTGTAAAGAAGAAAAGGAAATGCTTATTGGTTCTTCAGAGTTATGACATAAGTGACATCATGAGATTGTCAAAAGAAAATAGTCACATGACTAAACAAATCTTACCTGATGTTATGTCAAAAGCAACAGTATTTTTGAGCATCAACTAGTTTGCACTGGGCTTTACACATCTTAAAAAATAGTTAAACAACTCCATAATTTAGATGCAAATGTCACAAAATTGTGAAGTGGGTGATTGCTTCACAGTTGACTACTTGCTACTATCTCTTTTTTAAATTTTATATTCAAAATATGACATATGCTAAGTTTGAATTGTGTTATCCAAATTTATATTAAAAACATTTGAATTAATTGTATTTGTTTTAATGCAAATACAACTTTTGGGGAGAATAACAGCAAGTTTAAATTATCCAGTAATTCAAATTAATGACTTTTGACTGTATATATTATTTTATGAATTTTTAGAGATGATTTTTATATTTCAGGTTTTATATCACACAATAACTGGTTTAAAGCCCGATCTTTCTGGAGCATCAGAAGTAAAAAATTATTCATTTATTAAAATTTTTCTTAATTTTATTTTAAAATTTATATATATTTCAAATATTATATTTAAATAGCAACCAGAAATACTGAACACATCTGCCAATAAAGAGCAGCAGACTTCAGATGATAATTCCATCGGAGATAAATGCTCGGATAACGAGAAGGGTTCGAAATTCTCGAACAGTGCGAGACCTAGAGACGAATCACCAAATAGCAAAAAGGTAATTTAAAGAGTTAATTATGTTAATATCAAGGCTGCGGAGTCGGAGCCGTGGAGTTTTGGTGTTTTAGCCGGAGTCGGAGTCGTCAAAAAATCCACCGAGTCCGACTCCTTTTTACTTACCAACTTGTTATGTATATAAAATGGAAAAGTATAGGAATCGTGTCATTTTTTTTTTTGCAAATCTACACATTTGGAGACCTCCCAAACCCCTCAGAAAAGTCAGTTAATGGGAAAAATTCAAGCGCGTGTGTGTGTTGGCATCTAATTTGTTTAATTTCTTTATTTTCTGTTCTGAGATATTAAACGATATCTCAGAATGGGTAAAATTTAAGAAACGAAATGTGGCACTGTAGCTTGCGTATAAAGGGGCATTAATACTATTAAATTTTGGTTCTTAATGAAAGGTCGACAGGGTGAAGACATAAAAGTGTTCATGTGTCATATCTCTTAAAGAATATTTTACTTGTTATTAGCGTTCAAAATTTTAAAAAAATGAAATAAAACTCATCTCTACACTCAAAGTAAGCTTTTTAGCCATTTTATAATAGTACATTTTATAATAGTTAAGATGTTCTCGCCTAAGATGTTAGAATGTATATGGGGACACGATTTAGTTCAATCGCTTTAATGCTTAATAACTAACTCCTGTGTTAAACCATCTGACTCCGATTCTGACCACTCTGACCACAGAAATTATTAAGCTTCAAACAGAATGAACAAAATCATATCCCCCCACCAGTAATGTAATGAAGGGGGGCGGAAAAATTACGTTTTAGAGAGCGGCAAAATTTTACAATAAATAATAATAATATCTTGTAAGAATTTGAACCATTTTATTTCATATTTTCGTCCACCTACAATTTGGACTGATTGAAATGAGCACGGAATAGTGTTACCATCTGCTTCGCCGTCCGGGAATATCGTGCGCAACCTGTCGACCTTTTCTTTTTTTTTCTTTATTTTCTTTGCTTGTACGATTCATTCGTAATCATTTACACCTCCAAAATCCAATAGAGCTAGGTCACTTGCGTTACTCCTATCCAAGTCTCCCTAGTCGCTAACTGTAACTGATTTAGAATCGGCATGCACTGCACGTTATTCTTCGCATTGTTTCGCATTGCAAGATGACATTGTGCATGCGTCAGGAACTTCTGTTCGAAGAAACCTCACCTGCCGTCCGGGTCAGTGATTTTAAAAAGGTGGCAACACTAGCACGGAATTTTTCATTACTTATTCTGTGACGAAACTGAATTTTAGTCTTTTAAATTGAGATACCTAAATAAGAGGGCGGCGAAATTTTCCTCTGCCCCGGGCGGCTGACACCCACGCTACACACAGCCCCCCCACACAGTCTAACATCCACACATATAGAAAAAACCTCAAATCTTTTGCATATCTCGAAATTTTAGGGTGTCCTGAGTCCAAAAAATGTAAAAATTTGAGAGGGGTCATTTTTTGACCGAGCGCTACACTTTTCCTCTGTTATATATAACAGCTGAAAAAGTAAAAATTATCGAATACATATTTATATATCACTTAGAGCGTAGAAACTTTTTATTTCAAAGCTAAAAGACTTCTCTATCTTTATTACAACTCTATTTATTGAATATTTTATTCTGAGGTCACGTGATGACATCAGAATTTCCGGGTCTCTTTCGGTAACAAATCCACCCCTGGTCAGAGTTGGATGGTAAGGAAAAGTCGGAGTTGGAGTCGGTAGATTTTTATGCGACTCCACAGTCCTGGTTAATATGTATAATTTGTTTAAATTATTTATTTTAAAAAATTAGGAAAGAAAGAAAGCAGTGAAAGATGCACAACGAGAAAAGCGTAAACACAAAATGCCAAAGCATGTGAAGAAGCGTCTGGAGAAGGTTGGAAAAAATAAAAGGAATTAATTTATTGTGTTGCAAGTTCAGTAGAGAGAATGTATGTCAATGTATAATAAACAGGTTATTGGTCTCTATAGATATAAGTTGTATCTATTTGCCATTTGTATTTCTATAAATATAAGTGATTAAATAAATGTGCAGTTATGTGGTTATTATTTTATCTATTAATATAATAGTTTTCATTTTGGAAGAAACATTTAACAAATTGTTGAAATTCTGGTTATTACAATATATATAATATTCAAAACTGTGTTGGTTATATACTGGACTCTTGCTAAGGGTAATCACTCTTAGTAATCTTGTGCTTTTGCTAATCACAAGATTACTGTGTGTATAGGCCTAAAGGCAATGAATGACATAGCCCATTTACTTTCAGCACCAATTCTTTTAAGAGCTATACTGCTTTTGTTATGAAATCATGTACTTTGATACAGTAACTAAGTTTAATTCTTTATTCTTAATAACGTGCAATACATGCAGGGAAACAAAACCCGAGTAAATGGGGAAATGGGATGTGTGACACTACTAACATTTTCATGGAAACTGAAGCATATAGATGGTTACACTGGGGGGGATGCCTTGTAATTGAGATGCTGGATTAGCAAGAGTGTATTATATATCCTAAAGGCTGACGATGATTGATGATAAACTGTTTGACATAACATCACATAATTAAAAATGATTTTAAATATCATTAGAGTTATCTGACCTGTTAATACTATAAGGAGCTTTTTAAATCATATCCATTGTGGGTTTAGCCACCCCCACAATGAGCAGCCACGTTGGCAAGGGACAGCACAATATATCTGGGAATTCAAAGGGCAAGCAATTCCATGAAAAATTGCTCTCATTCAATCCTGGGAGATCCAGGATTGAATGAGAGCAATTTTTCATGTGAGAGAGCTGGCTAGCTGATTCCTTTAACTTCAGCATCCAGCTGTGGATTATTTTTGAAATTGTTACAATAAATGTATAGCTAATTGATTAACTCTACTCTGATTGTAAGCACAGCTGTAGACATTATACAAAGTATTATATGTAATGTAATGATAGTTTTACAATATATTAAATTTCACATACAAGGTGATTATGATTAAAGTAGCCCTGTTCAATACTGAAGAAATTTAGCAGTCCATATGCATCAAAATTTGGTTACATTTTATAAGGTTGGTTGGTTGGAGTTTTTTGACGCAAGAGCCATACAGGCCATGCTGCACCATGGCAAAAGGTAAAATAAAACAACTAAATATATATAACATCAAATATAAATACAACACAAAAGTGTAAATAAGTGCAAATAATCAAAACAACAAAATAAATATAAGTATTTATAAATAATCTCTTTATAAATATTTACAACTTTCAAAAAGTTCAGTATCTTATCAAGATTTGGCCTCTGGCCCAAAATCTCTCTCAAACTTGCATTTCCAAAATGCTGTCTATGACTTTGATCAAAAGCAAGGCAGTTGCAAAGTATGTGTTTAACACTTACAGTACAGTTGCAATACTGACATACTGGTTGATCTTCACCCTTCAGAAGGTATTGATGAGTCAGTCGAGTGTGTCCAATTCTCAAATGAGTAAGGACAACCTCAGATTTCCTATCAAACTGCTGTCTATTATGTGTCCAATTTTCTTCAAAGGTTTGATCTCATATAGTTTATTGTGGATTTGTGCGTTCCACATAATTTGCCATCTCTCTGCTAGTCGTTTTTTAACGACTAGCTTCAAATCACCTCCTTCAATATGCATTGTATGCTGTGAAGGACTAGCTGACTTAGCAGCTGTGTCAGCTTCTTCGTTACCTCTTATACCTACATGGCCTGGAATCCAACAAAATTTTACAGAGAAATTACTCACAGTAAGATGGCAAAACAGTTTACAAATTTTTATCACTATGGAATGAGAACTAGGTTCACACGAGATCAAAGCCTGAAGTGCACTAACTGAGTCAGTGTAAATCATGCAGCGACGATGACTTTTTCTGATTACATACTTTAAGGCTAGGTGGATAGCCTACAGCTCTGCAGCGAAGATGGAAGAAATGGTGCTATTTGTTCCGTCACGATTTCGTTCTGGCACACACAGGCTGAGCCAACATAATCACCCGATTTAGAACCGTCAGTGTAAATAGGAATAAATTCCTGTCATGGTGTTGCATTTCTGCAAAGTGGTGTTTGTAGACGTAGTCTGGAGTCCATTCCTTAGGGAATTGCTTTAAACTAAGGTCAACATTTATCACAGGAGTTGACCAAGGTGATATACTATCAGTCTTGGCCTGAGCAATGTTGCATGTATCCAGGTCAATCGTGCTGCTTACATTCTCCATTCTTATGACGAATATAGGGGGACAGCTTGGGCGAGCTTCAAATAGTCTTTTCAGCTGAGTATCTGATACTCTACAATCAACAGAAGGTTTAGTATGAGATTTCTGTTTGATATAATAAAAAAGAGACAACTGTTCTCTCCTAAGAGATAGTGGAGGCTCATAAGCATCCACATACAGACTTTGAACAGGAGAAGTTCGAAAAGCACCAGTGCACAAATGCAATCCTTGATGATGGATTGGATCCAGCATCCAAAGAGTCGATTCTCACGCAGAGCCATAAACAATGTATCCGTAGTCCAGCTTTGAGCGGACAAGGGCCCTATAAATCCCGAGCATAGAACATTTGTCTGCTCCCCAGGATGAGCAGCAAAGTACCTTTAGAAGGTTTACTCTTCAAATTACGCAAGTGTGGCGAAAACGTCAGTTTATGGTCGAATTAAAACACCCAAAAATTTTGCCTTATTCACCATTGGGATTTTGACTCCATTTAGGTAAATTTCGGGATCCAGGTGCAAACTACGCCTTCGGCAAAAGTGGATGCACGAGGTCTTCTCTATGTTGAAATTGAAACCATTAGTCTTTGACCAATTTTCTATGCGATTTAGGGAGGTTTGCAGTTGTCTCTCAATGAAACTCATGTTACTACACTGGCAGGAGATCTGAAAGTCATCCATCATTTTCATAAGGAAAAACTTCCTAGTGGTTTTGAAGACATAAATCTGTGGTTGGTCAAAAATAAGTTGTGAATTTTTCATAAAGGTATCTCTTGAAAGTGCATTGGAGAAACGTTTAAATAAAGATTCACAGCCCAACTAGAAATGCAAGCGAGATGACAATCCCATACAAAAGCCAATTTCTCTGAGATCACCCCACTCCCCCCTTATATATACTGTATAGAATAATTTGTCTACGAAAAGCTTTTAAAGCAATATATGTACTACAGGCCCACGAAGGCTATTCCCATAATTTCTCTTACGGGTGGAAAGATGGGAAGAGTAAAAAAATCCAATACTGACACGATGGCAGACGGTTGAGGTGACGGCTCGAAGCCTGCTTCTCCGTCCCTCACCATCAAGTGCACCATCTCTACGGCCTCATAGGCCTCTTAGTGCCTACGGGTGGACAGACCAAAAAAAAAAATGTCAAAGTCAAGGGATAAAAAAATCAGCACTTTCCCGGTGAAAAATACTTATGATTTAATTCATCTTAGTGTTTCTTAACACTAAGATGAATTAAAAATTGTGTGGCGTCATTTTTATGAATGTTATTTAAAAAATAATGTTTTTTATTATTAGTTATTATGAAATAAAAAAAAAAGTGTTATGAGCGTAGAGATGGGTTTTTAAATACCAATACCGAGTAAAATTGTGATTAAGTCCGATCCCACTCGAGATATGACACGTGACCCCATTTACTTTAACTACCAAAACTTAATAGCAACAATATCCCTTATACACAAGATACAATGCCAAATTACGTTTCTTAATCTATATCCCAACCTGAGATATTAAACGAAATAAACACCTACACACATTCGGAGTATCAGTTTTTTAAAATCTTTTTGGGTTCAGGGAGTCTCAACGTGGAAATTCCAAAAATCAGGAGACGATTACAATATAACGTTATAACAGCCAGGAAAAGTAAAAATTTGAGACGATAACCACGCTGTACTTTTCCTTTTATAAAAAGTCGGAAAAGTAAAAAGGATAATTGTCTGTATTGACATAGACTAAATTATCTACGAATTATAAACTTGCAAGAGATAAGTAATTAAGAATACACAAAATGATTTAGAGCATATAAGTGAACAAGTGCTTAATTTAGTTTAAAATCACACAATTTCGTGGAATATAAAATACAGACATTTTCCATTATCATTCATTTAGTGGCTATTGTTCGATGTTTGTAAAAATATAAGATTTTAAAATTAAAATTTACAAAATTTGCATTTAAGAAATTGTCCGATTGTCTTCCAAACACAACAGTCCTAATAAGTCCTAAACGTCAGCAATTAATTGAGAGTAACAATAATCAATTAATGAGAAAGGTAATAAATTAGTTTTATTGGTTAATTATTTCTATATTTAAAACGTTTCTTTAAAGTTAAAACATTAAAAATATTTTGAAACAGACTTTTAAACCATGTTTCTGAATAACATTTTAGTACAGCATTTACTAGAACATTTAAATATTGATATCACTCCATCGTCTAGTTTGTTGCCATCGGCATCATTCTTCTCGGATACAGAAATAATGATGGCTACAGGCTGGTCCGGTAATTAATATTAATTGCCCGTGCATATAATAGTCTACTCTGTGCGATGTTCTGTTTAACCGTCGAGTGGACCACCGAACACAGCAGTTAGCTGTGGGTTCGCGTGGAGTTTTCCGGGTTTTCTTCACGAATCTAAATAGGAACCAATTTCCCATAAAACGTACCCCTTTTAATAGAGTGCCCCATTGTGTTTCGTTTTCTTATTCTATCAATTCAACCCAATCCAAATCTGGAGGAAACTTTTGTTAATTAAAGTATTCAAATAGAAAAGTGGGGTTTTTGACAAATGATTTCGTGTAGAGCAGTTAATGATATTTTGTTTTCGAGTATCATTTACACAGAATTAAACGAGTCCCGCAACAATGAAAAGATAAACTATTTTAATTGTTATGGAAATATTTTAAATTACATTTAATCGAATTTTCAATCTCTTCATAAATTAGAAATAAAAATCGAAAATGGTTTTTGACCGGATGAAAGAAGAAAGCACCAATCTTGGGAAAATTTTATGGAGGATTTTTTCAGTAAAACAGACGAATTTTCTGTCGAAGTCGATCGTGCCATTCCTATGGGTAGGCCTGCTAAAGAACACGAAAGCCCCGCTCCTGATCGACAATGGAATCGGAAAACAGAGAAGTTTATACCAACGTGTAGTCAGTTCTTCCAATGATTTTTCATTCATAAGAAAAAGAGGACGTCGATCACAAAAACCTGCAAATTTCAAAATTTTCTTAAATTTCATCTATTTTAAGAGATAAAACGAATAAAATGAATGAGAAAGTGATCAAAATAAATATCAGACGAATAAAATTTTCTTTTAAACTGAATTGTATTGATAATTGCATTTGTTAAACACATGTAAACAAGTAATTCCTGTTGGGTTTCAATTTGTTTCCTTTGATTTCACATTATAATAAACACGTTTGTTAAAATTTAATGCGAAACATTTGCAAAAAGTAATTGTGGCATTTTCTCATTTACATATTTTCGGTTGAGAAATTTAAATATTGTCAATCGATATGGGGGTTTTCGGGGATGTAATTTTAAAAAATAAAAGTTAATTCAAATAATTTATTAACTGTACATATCTAAAATTTTCACAATTTATAGATATTAATGTAATTTGTAATAGCACATAACAGTCGGCGAAGAGAAAAAAAACCAGTAAAAAAAGCGAGAAATACATAGGTGTAACAATTCGCTCCTAAAGAAAGTAGTCGAATTGGCATTTAGTTTCGTTTTCTGTTTTTGCACCGAAATTCACGGGCAAGCGTCGTTCCTTTCCTTTGCCTCGTTTAAAGCTAATCTCCTTCTGAAAATCAAGGTTCGCCAGGATTGTAGAGTCGACCACTTGGTACTGTATGGAAACTTCCCACTAGAATAATGGGTTCAATCGAGTACTACACCTACGTTCACCACCGAGTTTGATGAATTTTGGCACAAAGGTAGTGTTTGATATGATAATGCAATCCCAAAACCAGTTCATTCTGTGGGCAGTAGAGCGAGTTATAACTAATTGAATGTGGAATTACAGTACTCATGGCGGAGTAATACGATAGTTCAGTCACGAATGCAGATCTGACGGAGGAGAGAGGAGCAGCGTGTTCGTTATCCACGCCGTCACACCCGGTTTGTATTGTGGTGGTGTGGAGGACAAAAAAGGATGACAAAGAAGTAACCATAAAATTAAACAGGATATTTATTCAACTACAGCTACTTAGTCCTTCGTACACCTGGTTCGTTTACACTAAACACACTTGATCCCAAACTATAGTACGTGCACAAGTTCGAATCCGTCCGACAAAATTCTATATTTTCACAAATAGAACACGTGCTCGCGACAATAAAAGGATTATGGTTTAAGATACTACAACTACTTAAATCTACCTTAATCTAGCTTATATGCTAAGGAAGAAGGGTGAAGAAATTAAGAGATACGAAGAGAAGAGACAAGTATAAAGGACAGATTTGTGGGGGTACCCGGGTAAACTTGGGAGTCTCCGATCTTCTCTATATCGGTACTTGAATTAACTCAATTTCCTTCCTCTTGATTCCGTCTCTTGAGAATTCGGGAGCGTTTTTTCTTGAGGTCTTAATCTGGGTGTCTTTCTAATTTTCGTCCGTTCGCAGACGACTTCCAAGCCTTCTCCGTTTGTCCCACTAGGTGACAAACCTCTAGCTTGCTCTTTCCTACGTCTGCACACCTCAGACGCTGACCCAAAAGTGTCTTGTTCGTTCTCCTGATGGCCTCAGGGCTTCTTAATGTCCCCTTTGTCTTCTCCCCTTTGTCCTTGGACAAAGGTCGTCCCCCACCCACAGAAAAGGAATAGGTTAGAAAGTTCTAGAAACACGTTAAAGACAAAGGAATTTAGTAGAAATAAAATTTATATCTACCCCTATTTACAAAAACATGGCGTACCGCCACAGTATCACATATTAAAATAACATAATTGTTATTTGGGGAGAGGCTAGTTTAATATCAACGGTAGTTAAACTTTCACGTATCGCCAATAGTTTTCACATTAGTTACATTATATTAAAAACTACTTTTTTTTAACTCTTTCCGCCCTGTGGGCACTAATAGAGCCTACATTTTGCGAGCCCATTATGGGTTCGGCCAGGTTCACAATGGGGCTGCCGGGTGGTGAAGGACGGGACCCGGCATAACCGAACGGATCACCCCCCGAAAAATTCTTGGGGATTTTTCGACCCGTTCGCATTCGAACCAGGGTCCCCCAGAGCTGTAGGCTGTCATTTTGACCGCTTAGACATCCGGCCGCTATTAAAAACTACTGTACATCAACATCTATAAAACACATCAATATTTTAATGAAAGTTATTAACAGTTACATTAATGCTTTGATAAAATTGAGAAATGATTTCTACCCAGTAAATCGAAGAAGTGATTTCATGCGGTGAGCTTATTTTATTTATTATCCCAATCAGGATAGTAGCATCTAAATATATTATCAACTAGAAATTCTCCCGTCAAGCAAGACGGAATATTTTTATAAGAAAGTAGATTGAAGAATTGAAACGAGCTTCGTTCATGCTGTTTCTGCAGCCCTTGACAAAACCATTCTTACTCGATGTTGCTAGAATCGGACTTGACGGCCTTCAGGGGTTTTCAGTTATTCTTTTAGATCTAGAATTTACCTGACCAATTTTACTCTTACTCTTTTTCCTAGAAATTATTATTATTTTGACAAAATAGCGAGTCTTTAATTCCACGTTTATAAAATAAAGCTAAATTGTATGTACTGTACGTTAATTAGATTAGCGATAATATTTTCTAAATAACGGGCTCGTTAGACCGTTATTGCGATGCAGCTGTTTTTTTTCATTTTAAATTTAATGATCTATGTTTAAAATACGCCATTTGCCAAAATATTTTAAAATGTAACTTAAGGGAAATTTCCATGTCAAACGTGATTACTGACGTCACTGCAACGTAAGTGCGATCCCGATCCGAAATCGATAAAACGTTTTTTCTATAGCTAATATTTCCGAAAAATAAATAGCCTATACATTCCATCAGAACATAAGACGAATAGAACCGAAATCTTATCTGGTTTAGACGAAAATTGCAGGAGTTATAAGGAATTCACATACACATTGACAACAGCTTGTATATTAGAGGGCAGAATGGCCGAGCGGTCAAGGTGGCAGCCCAACGATCGGATCGAATCACCAGGAATTTTTCGGGGCTGGTCCGTCCGAATATGTCGGGTCCCGTCCTTCACCACCTAGCCATCCCATTGTTGGGCCTGGCTGAACCCATAATGGGCTTGCTTAAAGAGGCCCATTTAGTGCCCACAGAGTGGAAAGAGTTAAAAAAACAGTCATCTCAATAGCAATTATTTTTGGCAATTACATCGATATTAATAACCTTTACTCGGGAAAGAGAGAAGCATAAATGGGAGCTTTCAATCCCTAAATGGTGCACACATAAGCACTTGAACGGTACTACATTTTTTTTGCTATGTTTTATCTTAGACGCGAAGTGATAGGCGCGATCGCTGCAATATAACGCGTATAAGAATAGAGATCGTAAAAAAATTAAATTTTTGAAACAAATGGATACCGAAAATTCCTCTCTTGAAAAACGTTTTCCTTTGGATGTAAAACTGCAAATAAACTTAGATAAAATTTATTTTCTTTTTTGTAGGTCATTCTTGTTCAAAGAATTAAGTTAAGAGATGATAATTCATGGAATAAGCCTAATTGAAAAGATCCAAAATACATTTATCAAATATCATAAACATAAATTTATAGTTACTGTAAAAGTTTGGTTGTACTAAAATCATACAGACTAAATAACCACGGTCGAGATGGTACTCTGGAGAACCCAAGTTAAAGTTTAAACACAAATCTTAAACATTTTTAATGGGCGGATTGTTCTATATAATTGTCGGGCTCCATTCTTCGTAATCCAGCTGTTCATATTATGGACCTGACCAAATCCTCAATTAATATAATTAAAAAGGCCGTTCACAAAGAAGTTCAAAACTAGGGAAAAAATCAGATCCTTTGTAACGTATAATTTTATAAAATAACTAAAATACCTATTATATTACGTTGTCAAACCTCAACAGATACACTTAGTCACGAGAGTTAGTTGGATGACTGATGCAATTAAGGCATCAACTTACTGCTGCGAGAAACCCAAGATGGGGGGCGGATCTAGGTTTTTCGGGGTCTAGGGCTTATTGAAGTCCAACGGGACCCCACTTTTTTTGTTTATACAAATAATACTATAAGTTATCATTATTATTATGTTATTAACCGCTTGGTCATCCGGCCATCTACAGTAAAGGCTCTGACGGTTAAGAAGTAACCCTATCGTTGTGAAGGAACCGGGCAAACAACACAAGAAAATTTTAATGGATAGTTAGTAGCGTCCGTCACCACCGGTCGCCCCCATTTTCGGCACGGAAGAGTTCAGGCATGGATACGATTGAATACTCACAATGCGGAAAAAATCAAAAACAAAAAAATAATAATTAACAGATAATTAAGTTAAACACTATAAACTTTTAAATTGTATAATTTCTTTAATCCAAATAATAATATTTTTATATAAATAATCGTCTCAGAATTTAATTATTTTAAAAAAATAATTAAAATTTTAAATATTGAATTATATGATCAACTGGTAACACTGTAACAAACGAAATAATTTCAAATGATCTTATTCGATTAAACAAAATCACGTGATTTTAAACTTCCTTTACGTTTGGTCACATGATAGATATTAACGAAACTTATTGGTTTGGATGGCATCACGTGTGGTTAACGTCAGTGGCCGATCTCGGCCAGTTGTATTGTAGTAGTATAGTTGTGCGAAAATGGCGACATCACACTCGAAAAAGCACGTTTGCTATTATTATGATGGTAAATAACCTTTTATTTTAATTATGCATAGCATAAATTAAAAATATAAACTAAAGCGTATATTTTGATACGATCGTAATTATGCATTTAAAAGGAATTTATTTATAATGGTGATATAATTAATTATAATTTGTAAAAAAATTAAATATGTAATTTATTGTAATAAATAGGTATTAAAATGCAATAAAAATACGCAATAACGTGTGAAATTGAAAATTTATTGGTAAAAAAATGGAACTGTGGAAGAGGAGTCGATGTGTCCCATCGGCTTTCCGTAGATTTTGTATACGACCCTTTTGTTGATTTTGTGTACACATCTTTGTTTTATTTACTTCAAAATATAACATTAATGCAAATTAAAGAAGAATGTAAACTTTCTGTACAAATACTGGAAGAAAATTATTTAAAAATGAGCATTTTATAAAAGAAGTTTTTTCCGCTTGATTGTAAAAATCGAGAATTCTACGGTAGCTCGATCGTGCAACGGATTCACTAATTACTCCGTAATGGCTTTAATTAGTTGATTGCGGTGATTAATAGAGTTTTGAAAAATAAAAATACTTATTTTATCCAAAAATATTCATTTCTTTTAAGTAATGTATTTTTTTTATTTTTGTTTTTTTATGTATTATTAACAATTGAAAGAAGGCTTTATTGTTTTATCATAGACAAACAATTGACAGCTTTTGTTCATTGTTTTCAAGATTTAAAAAAGTAACAATAATTTTCATTGGGTCAAAATTTAAAAAGTTTAAATTTTTTTTAATTAAAAATTAAAATAAAAAAATATATATTTTTAAAATTAAGTAATAAAATATATATTGCTTTACTATAGCAAACATGATTTAAAAAGTTTAAATTTAGTAAAATCAAAATAATTATTGTTGAAGATTTGCAACAACTTTTAATGCATGTTGTAAATGTGCAAGATTTCTATGTTTTACGTAATTAAAAACATTTATTTTACTATAAAAATGCTTACGTTTCTTATCATTTTTTGAAATTAAATTTTTATGATTAAATATTTGGATCTGTAATAAATTACGTTGCTCGAAAAGGGTTTGCTTTTATTAAATTATTGTTCTATATATGGGTCATTCTAAGTTAAGAGGTACTCACTGGTTAAGAGATGTGGCCACGACATAAATGTTAGAAATTTAATCTAAATATGTAACATTTTTATTGAAATAACTAATTTGTGCATATCTGCAAGGTGGCCAGTCAATTTATTTATTTTATCTTGTTTTATGAATGACCAGGGGAGATACTCAATACAGGGGAGAGACTAGGTGTACAAGGTAGGATACTTTATGAACAGGGGAGAGAGAGACTTTAACATTGCTTTATGAAAGAAAATAGACTTTTTTTTAAGAATCAACTTTATTTATTCATTTTATAATTATTAAATTATCAGACTGTTTATTTTCAAGCAGCCTGTTAATATCTTCATTCTGAGGAGGTGGTAGTAGCAGTGGGTCTTCATTATCCGAACTAGGAAGGGTTGTGGATTCATTACTTATGATTTGAAGTGCTAAACGACATCTACGATTCTTTGCTTTTTCTCTCCTCAATTTTCTAGCTTTTCGCTGTTCTTGGGGGGTCATTTGGTTCACAGTCTTAACAATTCCTTTTTCTTTTTTCTTTTGATACTTTTCATGTTCTTTAAGTTTTTGTAGTACGTATTTGTCAGGGTCATTTTTTATGCATTGGTACCTTAATCTTTCTGCTACACGATTTTTTTCTAGGCGTTCTTCATGTGCCATTTTTTCCTTGCTAACATATTCTGTAAAAGACATATTATACCATAATTAAATGTATGAGATAGGCTAAAAGAGTAAAAATGTATATTGACTAAATTACGGAACGACAGTTCACGTGTTATCCATAAAAATACTATGATCTGACGTTTTTATATCTCCCCTGGAATCTTAAAAGGCAGGGGAGATATGACAGGGGAGATAATTTTTCATTAGAAAACCGAAATAATCGTAAGAGTATTTATCGTACACAATTAACAAATAAATATGAGAATCTATGCACAAATAACAGTAAATATACAAATAAAATAAAGTTCTTAGATAAATAATCACAAAATAAAACTTACCAGGGGAGAGATCACTTCACTCTTTCACAACTGTACCCACAGAGTAACGTTACCGAAATCACTGACAAAATTGCTGCGTGGTTAGCTCGCTTGATGCTTGCTGCTAACTTCACATCCAATGAAATGTGTTCAAGGTCACAATTTCCCGCGACAAAGTAAACAAACATCGTTTTTTGACAAATACAAAATGCCAGGGGACGAGACGCGAAAAATGCGGGACAAATTAGATGTAAATATTTTTTTATGAAAAAGAAATATTACGTAATTTTACTTGTTAGATTACAATAATTTACTTATCCTATTTTATTAAAATGAATGATTTTCATATTTTATTACATTTCTATGTATTTAAAATTACTGATACACGAACAGAATCGGTTAGGGGACAGGCCAGGGGAGATATGTTTTTCATGTTTGAAGTACTATTATGACTAAATTAAGTATATTTAAGTAATGAATTTAAGTGACCATAAAGAAGATGGTGAGTTTTGAAAGATGATAACATTATTTCAAACAAATTTTTGAAAAAAATGTGATTTTTTTCTCATGGACGTTGAAAGTACCTCTTAACTTAGAATGACCCCTATATTAAAGCCAAATGATTGCCTGATTATATTGGGCTATATTACAACTACTATTAATAATTAATTAAATACTAAGTAAAATGCCTATTTCTAGTGCTGAATTTCTTCGCCTTTAATTATTAATAGTAATAGTAATATAGCCTGATATAATCTGGCTATTATTTGGCTTTAATGTATAATTATTGGGTTTTACATATTGAAATTAGAGTTCTTTCTTTTGTGTATTCAGTTTTCTTGTTTCACTTTCATAACAAAACAAAAATAGTTACATATTACCTGTATGTGTTCTTTTATATACTGTATATAAAAAATGTGTTTTATAATTCTTTACAGTTGTAAATTGTGTCTTGTTTAATTTTTAAGGATTTCTAGAGTTTTTCTCTGTTTTCAAAAAAATGTAGCAAAAGTAGGTCTTAAATCTTAGAATGTAGCTCAGAAAGAACTTATTTCTAGTATTTAATAGTTGTCCATGGAAGAAACAGATGTTGCATCCTAGGAAGAACCTGAGAAAAAAACCTCTTTCATTGCTACACCAATTATAATAAACAAAAAGTTTCACTAATCAGGAAGATGTCTATTTCTAAATAATTTATTAGGAAACATGGCGTTGATATGTCACGTGTCCTGACAGATTATTAGGAAAGAAGATTCTTGATGAATAAAGAGTCAAATGAACAGAGATGAGAAAATGCAAAATTTGATGTTGACTAAACTGCATATGTAATACCTTCATATATAGATATGCATCACAAAATATAGGCTTTTTAGCCTATATTTTTAACATTTTGAACACACAAATTTATTTTTAAATTAAAATATGCAAAAATTTTTTATTGAATTTTGCATTTATTAAATTAAAATAATTTAGTTATATTTAGAATATATTTTAATCATTAAAAACTTTCATTAATATATAAGTATTGGTATTATATTATACTTTTGTCCACTTTGGATGTTCTTGTGAACTAGAATATATGAATTTAATTATTAATATATTTTGCTCAATGCTGTAAATAACTTTTAGAGCAAAAAAAACGTTTAACTGTCTGTCTTAATGTTGTTTTAATTATGAGTTTTAATGGCATTAAACAAGCACTATTAAAATCTAACAAAATCCTTCAATTATCTTGACCACTTTCACAACAGAGAAAGTGGCCAAGATCATTAAAGGTTTGAAGTCACCAGTGATATATCTTATATTTTTAGAAATAAAAATAATTTAAGAAATTCATTACAAACTATTTAATAAATGTTCAAGCTTTGTGGACTGTATTAATTAAATTAGAGTCATTTAAATAATGTTCTTACAGCAGTTATGGAAACAAGGAGGAACTATTATAGTTGATCTGCTAAATTAATCAATGCACCTTTAACAATGGGTGAAGTTGAAAGAATGCTTATGTTTTCCACTCAGTTAATGGGTCATCTTCAGGTGAGAAAGATGAAAATGAAATACCAGTTCCAGTTAGGAAGATGGGATAAAGTAAATAAGCAGGGGAACAGGAAGTGAGATGGACTATGATGGTGTAGTTGGTGCTAAAGACAGAAGATATTATGCCAGGCAGGAGGAAAGGAGTGCTTGTCCTTGCTGTTTAAAGACATGTTAGTAGTGATGTTATAATGTTATAAATTTCACACTGTAAAATTTATAACATCATTACCATTTCTCTTTCATCTGTCCAAGCCTGAAGATGGTCTGAGCTAAAAATATTAGTATTTCTTCAACTTCATCCATTGTCAAACTGCATTGATTAATTCAGTAATTATGAAAGAAAAATACAGATGGTTTGTATACATCAGTTACTTGTTCTTTCAATATAAAATGTTTCTTAGAAACTTAGATAAGTTGGATTAACCAATACTTAATGCTATATTGTATTCCAAATATGTTGGTTGCACAAAGCCATTAATTGTAGCAAATAATGGTAGTAAATATTTTCAGTATGATGTTTTCTAGTGAGCTTTGTGGGGGTTAAAAACTTCATCAGAATTTGGTTAAGCTTTCCTTGTTTTAGAAACAGGTTTGTAACATAACACAGTTATCCAATAGTGATTTTCAATTTATGACATCATATTTACTCTGATGATAGCAGAAAGCACACATGCATAGATTGCTGGAAGTTAAAACATATACCATAATTCATTGTTTTATTGTCATTAACTAGTAATACAGTAGAACCTCGAAATCTCGGCTCTCGATAACCCGGCACTCCGGATAACTCGGACACACCCTGGCAGGGCAAAAAAAATCCTTAGTTAATTAATTTTCATTATAGACAGTTTTATAAAAGTATAAAAGCTCTCGTAAAGTATTTTTCTGAGGTCTGTCTTATCAGGTAAATTACTGTACACAGTGTATTCATTAATTTTCATTTTCATGTAGTAAAGGCTCTATGCCTTCATAAAGGACGTACTTTTCCTTTGTTTAAGGGTATTTGGGCAGTTTATTCTCTGTTATATTCTCAAGTAAACAATACATACAAGTACAGTACAGTATTTTCTGAGGAAACACTCGTACTTATTTTTTTTAACCCCATTCCTGATAACCCGGCATTTTCACAAACTCGGCCACCCTTCGGTCCACATTAGGCCGAGTTTTCGAGGTTCTACTGTAATGTGATCTGTTAATATGTTTATGCCCGCACAGAGAACAATGTCCTTAGCTCTAATTCATTCATTCGTTCATTCACATGATGTCCTCTTTACAGAGGGATGCAATTGATGGACAGTTCTTCTCCACTCTTCATGGTTGTAGGCTTTTCCCAAGCTTGAGCCAGTCCTTTTTTTGATGTGCCACGTTAGCCTAGGTCTTCCCTTTCTCTGTTTGTCCTCCACCATTCCTTAAACTGCAATTTTTATCAGTTCCCCTGAGGATCCTCTTATTATATGCTGTTTTTCTTCTCTGGATGCTGACCTTCAGGTTTCTTTCCATTCCAAATCTACTTATAACCTCTTCATTGGTTATGCTATCTATTCATCTACGGTAGAGCATTGATCAACTGAAACGTCGGTTAACCAAGTGTTCCAGTCGGACTGTGTCATGCTGAATTGAACATTTTTCATTCTAGATTAGCTTCTAAAGTATAATTTTTTTTGTTTTTATATTTTTCAATATATTTATTTTGTTTGTACAAAATAAAGAAATAATTTTTAATGATACAATAGTCACGATTATTATTATAAAAATTTTTGTTAGGCTTAACATTGATGAAAATTCAACGTGAAGCGACACGCAATGGAGAAAAATTTAAACATGGGACATATTAATATACTATTATTGGGATATACTAATATACTATATTAATAATTATTTTTTTGTACATAATCGGTTATCCGAAAAATCAATTTTCCAAACAACCCCAGTCCCCAATTGATGCTCTACTGTAATATTTTCCATTCTTCTAAGATACCACATCTCAAAGAAATTTATCCTATTAACTGCTTCTTGGTTTATTGTCCATGACTCTCATCTGTATGTAGCCACACTCCAAATCATTGTTTTGAGTATTTTTAGTTTCAATTTTTTGCATACATTTCTATCTCTTAATACTGAGGATATTTGTGCGAAAGCAGCTTTAGCCTTTTTTTATTCTGTTTTTAATTTCATAATTGTATCTGTTATCCTTAGTTCTCCAACTTCCTAGGTACTCAAATATTTTTATTTTTTCTGTTTTCTTTCCATCCAACATAATCTTTAGATCTTTGTTTTCTTCTTGTGAGATCATCATAACTTTTGTTTTGTTCACATTAATTTTCATTTGGTATCTTGCTTTACCCACTTCTTTCAATCTATTTAAAATTTTCTGTAACCCTTCATTGGTGTTACTTACCAGATCAATGTTGTCAGCATACCTAATGTTATTGATAAGATATCCATTTAATTTTTACATTTTTGTCTAGATTTTCGAACACTTCTCTCACCATCCATTTACTGTAGATGTTAATTAATTTAGTTAATTTTAATTAATTAACACCTTCTCAGTGGGAGCTAATGGAACAATGTATCAAACTTCTCAAACCGTTTGAAGAGATTATGAAAATAACCAGCTCAGGTATTTCCTGCATCTCTGAAGTGATTCCACATGTTGTCACATTGTTGAAATACCTGGGAAAGGAAGAGACTGCAGATAGAACACCAAATTTATTGAGAATGAGATCTTCACTACAAGTTGAGCTTGAAACATGGTTCAACTTTGATGAGAATGACAAATATCTGGTTGCCACTTTTCTTGACCCGCGTTTCAAAACCAGTTTCCTGGGATTAGTTCAAACGCAAAGAGCAAAACAAAAAATTCTTTTAGAAGCTCTGAAAATTAGTCATGACGAGTCTACTAGTACGGATGATGATTCTTCTTTATTTCGTAAGAAAAGGAATATCAATGAAAATGATAAAACCATTGAAATACACGACAGTTTCTGGAACTGTTTTGACAAAGTCGCTACAGAAAATATGCAAAATGATGAGGATGTGGAGGAGAAAAGTGCTATTGCAAATGAGATTGATTTTTATATGAAAACTGTTCGCCTCGATTGGACGGCAGACCTTTACAAGTGGTGGTCAGCAAACGCAAAACAGTACCCAAGCCTGACAGAATTTGCTAAGATTTATCTATCGTCTCCCGGCAGTAGTGTATATAGTGAGAGGCTGTTTTCAGAAGCAGGTATAGTTTATGAGGAAAAGCGCAATCGTTTGCTATCAACAAATGCTGAAAAAATTTTTATCATTCATCACAACTTACCACTGATAGATTTTAAGTATTAAATGTAATCATTTGTGATTAAAATAAATACATTTTTGAGTAATATGTGCGTTTTTTTTCCATGATTTGGTATTCGGTATTCAGCCGAATAGTATGCAACATTCGGCCGAATACCGAATATTAAAAAAAGTAGCCGAATAGGCCGAATACCGAATAGTAGCCGAATATTCGTGGCATCACTAATTTATATACTAGAATGTAATTGTTTAAACTTCTGTATGGCATTTTGTTATGTATTATACTCAGTGCTTTTTTTGTCATAGAACACAATGGAACAGCGTTCCACCACCTTTTTTCAATATATTTTAAAAGTTTTAAGAGAATTTTTGAAAATTTGATGTTTGGTTCATGTTGATCGCTCTGTTGAGCATAGAAGATTGGCAACAAAATTATCAAGATTCGGCAACACAAGATTCAGCACACAAGCAGGTCCTGTTTCTGCTTGTGTGCCGAATCTTGTGTACGATGCATGCGTACTGCAAGCTTAGTTTGTGGTGACTGTGACATACTGCTCAGCTCGTGTTTGGTTGTGTCATGATTTGGCGGCAATGCAGGAATCACAGTGCTAATTGTGACCGGTGACTGTCATTTTGATTGTTTTATATTTCACTACTAGCCCGGGACACCAATAGATGAGTGTTCCATCACTTTTTTTTTCCAAAAAAAGCACTGATTCTACTTGAAAAAAGACATACAAATAAAAACAGGATCTATCAATTGTAATTTCTGTCCTACATGCTGTATGCTATAGATATACAGTAAGACCCTGCTTAACGCCAGGGATATATTCCTAGATGACAAAGCACTAAACGAAATAGCATTAAATGAGGTCATTTTAATACAGAGTAAATAGGGAAGGGGTAACAAGCGACCAAAAATAAACAGATTTCACTTTAATTTTAAGTTATTTTTATATTAATTTGCATAATAATGTATGTTAAATAACACAAACATATGCACACAGAAATGTAAAGTTCATATTTTGTGATGAAGGTCCTGGCTCTTCTGAAATTCTTGTTTTTTGCAATAAAGTCATGTAGTTTCATTTGTTGCTTGTAGCAAGAGAGTGCATCCAAAATGCCTCATCTTACTTTTGCATTCTTTTCAAAATCTGGATCATTCACTACAATTTGATTGACGATTTCAGTTATCATTACCAAACTTTTATTAAGGAAATCTGTAGAAAAATTCTTTGGGTTCTTCATTTTCAGAATCACTATTTTTCAGTTCTACATGAATTCCTTGTTCTGCCAGTTCTTGAAGCTTGTCATTGGTAACGCGCTCACCAGAAAACTGCAGTAACTCTCAATATCCTGCTCGTCTACATCTCCTAGTCCTGCTATATCGATTAAGTTGACAATTTGGTTAACGTAACGATACAGTGATAGGTTCTTCTCGTTGAGAATTCTTGGATACCTCCAGCTATAACTTCTTCCACACTCCATTCATGTATTTATCAGTTAATTCTTGCCAAGCGAAGTTGATACTTCCTATGGCATCCGTAATGTTGCATTTTTTCCAAAATTGCACTAAACAAACATAGATTTAGGGAAAGTATAGGTATATCTCAACTTACGTCATTTCAAGTTACATTGTTCCCGATTATATGTTGTTTGTCAAAAAAGTATATGGAAAAATAAAAATCAAGTTTAAGTCATTTTATTCAACTTTACGTCTGTCTGCCACAAATATTGAAGTCGTAATATCACTAGAAAAACGTTTAAAGCACATAAAATCATATTAAAATATATACATTTACAAGTATGTACTATATTTACAGTTCCTACATTTGTAAATTTAGATTAAAAAACAAAATAAGACCCATGAAGAGTAGCCAACCAACTAAAAATTTTGATACCCATAGGAACAGCAATAATTATTGTAGCAGCAGTAAAATAAGCCCGAGTATCTACTTTTTCCTGTACTATATTAAAAACTAAAATTTATTTGTTTGTAAGCTTAAAATAGATCCTTATTAACCATATATTATTAAAAGTGCATTAATAAATAAATTCAGAACCGGGAATAGTAATTTATGGTTTAGCCTAGTGACAAGTAGATTCGGGGACAAGTAAATTCGACTTACGTCGCCTCTCCTGGAACCAATTACCGACGTAAGGCGAGGTATACCTGTACAGTGCTATGACGAATTGCCATCTTTTGCTTATTAGGCTTCAAGCAGATCATTGTGTTAATTGAGGTAGCGTTAAGTGAGGTCTTACTGTATTTAACTCATAAGCTCTAAAAACGTTTTCTGTTCATGTACTGTACCTAAAGACTAAATTGTTTTTACCCCTCAGGCTACAAGGGAAACTTATATAGAAAAATCTGTCAAACAATTTTTCCATCAGCTGATTTCATTTTGAACAAATAAAGCCAATTTTGTGTTTTATGAGTTAAAGAATATAGTTTTTTAATTATTAAAAAAGAAACATTTTCAAGTTGCACAAATAATTTTGATATATTATTATATAAAGTTTCTTGTGCAAGAATCAAGCATTTGAATGTAATCTATTGAATTATTTTTAAGTATATAGGAAATTAACATGATATTTTTAGACTTTTTCCTGTGTTTTACTTTGAATGAAAACTCATCATTCTACAGATAAGAAAAACAAAGGATTATTGAATATAAAAATTGACATATTTTTGTAATGAAAATATTCTTTTGAAGTGTTTATAGATGCACCCTAAGATTGACAAGCTGATAAATAATCAAACCAAATACAAATAGTTGTTTATTTCATATGAAATAGGCTGTCATTGGCTTGCTTATTTAACTGCTTATTAGTTAGACATATCCTCAAGTTTAATCTCTGCTTAATTAAAACTGATAAGGCAGATTTTCTGTTTAGTTTGGATGTTTAATTTTTAAATGTATTATTGTTTATTGGAGAATTTAATATCATAAATAACACAAAACAACAATGCCCCTAGTATTTTTGAGCTCTTCTGCTCATCTTCAAAGGTATACACATAGAATGCTTCAAATTCAACAATTTGGATTTCAAAATTTTTGAAACTAGCAGACCCCGCCATGCGTTGTTGTGGCTCAAAATGTATCTATTATAAATTTATAACACTTCCCCTCGTGGGGGGAATTTTTCAAATAATTTTTTCTTAGTGTACATTCTCTTGACGTACCCTATTAAAACGCAATCAAAAACGCAAAAACCCGCATCTAAAATAGTATAAATAGAAGCAGAGTTATTTACGGTAAGCCTTAATCCCATCTATGGTAAGCACTTTATCTCCTGGGAGGGATTTCGACATGTATATTATATGAAAACACGTGCGTATTCGAATGCAGCGTTGTGTAAAAATTTCAAAGGAATCGGTAGGAACAAACGAACATTACATTTTTATTTATATAAATAAATAGAAGATGATTTGCTTTAGTTCATTTTCACAGAAAAGCATAATGCCTCACAGAAAAGCAAACTTAGGGCATCGTACTCATAGCGCCATCTGTTGGACATAAAAGCCTTAACCCTAGATGATATCATTTAATTTATATGAATGTTTAACAGAATAATATGCAGCCTATGTCCACCCTGAAGTTTCATTCTAAATATTGGTGAAAGAATTTTTGNATATGAAAACACGTGCGTATTCGAATGCAGCGTTGTGTAAAAATTTCAAAGGAATCGGTAGGAACAAACGAACATTACATTTTTATTTATATAAATAAATAGAAGATGATTTGCTTTTCTGTGAGGCATTATGCTTTTCTGTGAAAATGAACTAAAGCAAATCATCTTCTATTTATTTATATAAATAAATAGAAAAAAAAATTAATAATAATTTTTATTCAATAAAATATTCGATAGTAAAACACATAGATTAAATTTTAATCTATAAGAAATCTATAGAATACTATGACAATATTAGGTAAAATTACATAATTTTTTCGTCCATAAAATTTTTGATGAATTGCGTATTGTGAGCGTTGATGTCTCTCAATTAAACAGTGTGTTAGACCAGGATAACCATGCTTGGCTGCTATTCTCTTAACATATTTTAATTCGGTGGAAAGGGCTTGCGTGGTGGACAAATGGGAAAATGCCCTTCTAACGAGAGTATTAAATGCTGCAGCCTTGTAGGTGAAGGGGCCCATAGGTATGTACATAGGAACCCATCGGTATGTACTTAGAGGTGACATAATCCTAAGACCCCCCTTCACCTACAAGGCTGCAGCATTTAATACTCTCGTTAGAAGGGCATTTTCCCATTCGTCCACCACGCAAGCCCTTTCCACCGAATAAAAATATGTTAAGAGGATAGCAGCCAGGCACAGTTATCCTGGTCTAACACACTGTCTAATTGAGCGACATCAACGCTCACAATATGCACCCGCTACAAGTGCAAAGACCAGCACCAACCCAGAAGATCATTTACGCCTCCCAGTCACCTTTAACCCATATGCTAAAGCAATATATGCCGAGATTGCTAGAAAACATCAGTTACAAATAGCTTATAGAAGATGCCCCATAATCTTTGAGATTTTCAGAAATGGAAAGGATTATCTGGTTCGTAGCAGACTTTCCGGTGTGTACTCCATACCACTCAAGTATAACAGATGCGACGCGAGCATCATATACAGCGGCTCAACCAAGCGCTCTTTGGCTACCAGAATAAATGAACATCAAGCAGACCTTTGACACAGGCAATACACCATGGCCCTGGTCACCTTTGCGTCTGATCCTGATATCGAACTGGAATTCGACAAAGCTGATGTCATCAACTCTGCACCCCACCTAGTGCATCTAAAATGGCTAGAAGCCATATACATCTACAAGGCTAGCTGCATGACCACATGTATTAATCGAAAAGATGAGCTTAATCTTTCTCTAGCGTGGCAGGCCCTTATAAACAGCAATCTTTAAATATCAACTTCCGCACACCGATGTGCATGTCTATCTCAGCGAGTTCCGTTATGTGAGTATTTGGGTTTTTGTTTGAATATTCGCGTTCCAACGGAATTTCTTTACCTGAAGAAGAACTATCTCTAAAGTTCAAAAAATCTCCCTTCACAAAAACGTTTGTGAAAGGGAGATTTTTTTCACACAAATTACACCGGTAACAGGCTCTGAATTTAGTATTTCTTTAACATCATTTCATGTTTAAATAAGGCTACATTATCTTAATTTGATCCTTGAATTTGAGCATTCCATTTTTTTTATAAGTTCAACTACTTCAGTTGAAACTAATTTTTAAGTAGTCATAACAAGGTTTCTCATTTCCCAGAATTTTGCTTATCCTGGGATTATTCAAGTATGTCATATTTATTTTATCCTGGGATTTTGAGAAAAAATGATTTATGTCCCAGGATCCTGGAAAATAATTAATTTGGAGGTAATGGATGGCCGCCGTCAGTTAGGCAAAACCCGGCCGTCTTTCTCCATCCATTTCGATCTCCACAAAGACTGTCTTTATCAGAAGGCGGTAAATGTGAATTAGTTAAGTCCACAACCATGTTTTAAACTAAAACAATATATATTCACAACAATCTTACGAGTACACTTGAGAGAGAGCTACATGTGCTCGTGGCAGCGATCACCCGACAAGAAGAAGCAACAATACCCAGAATCTCCTGTGGGAAAACTCTCGTCCCCGTTTTTCAGTCCGGGATTCTCGGGGAACTCCTAGAGGAGTGGTGCCATCTCACGACTCTGTGATGGTCGCCGCAAATTATATTTGAAAAATATTATAACAATTTATTCTGGAAAGGAATGATGTAATTATTTTTCATTTTTTTAAGTAATTTAATACATGAGAAAATTAATTACACTTCAAACTAAATAATGATGTAATGTTACGATGTAACATACTGTCTTATGAAGTTAAAAACTTTTGATTCAAAGTTGCAAGTACTTTTGATAGCATACAACTATCCTTATCAGGCTAATTTGATTCAGCCTGATGAGGATACTTGAACAAGATATCTTATTTGATGTAAAAAAAGGCACTCTGGCCTGATGAAGTGTCCTTCATTAAAGTAGTTGAAAATATTTGTGTATTCATTAAGTTTTGTGCGCTAGACTAAGTGTAAGAGATGTGAAGTATTTTTATACAAAAATATATCTTAGTAAGTGTGATAACTAGGAGTTTATGTAAAGAAGCTTCTTTTTTTACAATGAACTTTCATGCTAATACAGGAAATCCTTTTTAGATCAAAATTTAGGGGACAAAATATTTGTGACTTTGAATTATCAAATTTCAAATTATCTAAGATTTATAAATTTCTGTACAATGTGCCAAATGCCAGGTAAATGATGTAATTTATTAAGCAAATGGAATGTGACTACTCATACAGAATACTATTTTCTATTTTTGTTAAATAATAATAATAATAATAATAATAATAACAGTTACTCATAGATTCAGTCATTCTACGGCAAGCACACAAACAACACAGAANGGAATTCTAATTCAAATGTATTCTAAACCTGAAGATGGCCTGTGAATCAGGCTGAAAACGTTAGTTTGTTCAAATAAATTATATTTCTCGGCAAGAATAAGGTGTTAAGTATTTGCATATTATAGCTGACACAAAGTGTACAGCATTTGGATTACATATAACCTATCACATTTTGTGAAAATACAGAAATATCTAGTGACCTGGCATCACTCTGGTCAAGTAGATGCCAGATTAACAAACTTCTATTATACAACTATTATGTATGCTAATCCAATTTAATATAATCTCAAAGGTTTCCAACTCGCAATTAGATATAATAACAGGTATTGCATGTTGAGTGAGTGTTTGGATTCTAAAATGGAATTTGAACTCATTTTAAGACCCAAACGGAAAACATTTGACTTGATGTTGACTTTTCGACATTATCCAATCAATAAGAGTTATGAAGTGGTAACACACTTATTATTTCAGGTGACATTGGAAATTATTATTATGGACAAGGACATCCAATGAAGCCTCACCGGATCCGTATGACTCACAACTTGATATTAAATTATGGACTATACAGAAAAATGGAAATATATGTAAGTTCCATTTACAGAGATTTAAATGAGTCTTTTGGTAATTAATAAAATAAAAATATATTATTTATTTATTATGATACAAACAATTTATTGATTGTTGTAGTTATTCTTCCCATTTTAAATTTATTTTTAAAATTTCAAAATAATTTGAAGTTACTTTGAATTCTTTATCCAAAATTATTAGATTTATTTGTAATTTTTTTATATCAGTTGTATTTATGGCAATTTAATGGTATTATGATTGGCTTTATGCTTAACTTCATACAAATAAGAGTGTGTTCTTATGTATAAAAATCATTTGTATTTCTGTTTCTGAAACATAGGTCCTGCTTATTTCACTTATAAGAGCATTATATTGCTGTGTCAATGATCAGGTTACATGATTTTATTTGTATGTAAAGGAAAAGGAACTGATTGGCTTGTAGGTAAGTTTTTATTAGGATGTCTACTACGAGTGATCTTGTGAAACACAATCCGGCCTACAGCATGTGATGCAAACATGCTTGTAAAAATAAATATAAGTATTAAATACTAAGCATCTACATGAAGGATTAGAAATAATCCTGGCCTAACAGAAAAGAAAAATTCATTATGAAAGAATAAAAGTTTAAAAATTTACATAATAAAATAGAGAGTCAAAGTATACAAAATCATGATGGCATCATTAATGTGATTTATTTAGCAGTAACACATTGGCACTTAACGTGTTAATTAATATTCTTATAATTGATGGAATGGCCTTGTTGCACATATTTGTAAATGTATGAGCCGCTGCAAACTAGCGCTTTGCAAGAGCAAAACACTAGCAAATGTGCGCTAGCACAACCTATGACGTCAAAGGCTCCGCCCCTTTTCCCTTACCTGAGTGGTTTTTCCTTTGCTAGCGCAGTGATATGAGAGTACACTCGCTGTTCACAGAATTCAACAACTAGAGCAGTTACGCTAGCAAGAGAGGACGGGGAAATGGATGATTACATGAACATGTCACATGTCAAAAAAGAAATAATAGAATTTTATCGACGTACATAAATTACATGATTAATACATTCAATATTGAAAAGAATATAGTATAAACGTTGTATATAAGTAGTTATATATAAATAGTTTTCGCCTAGTTAAGCCTAACTAGACTTAACTAGTAAACATGTTTTTCCCATGCTGTTTCAAAGTTCGGAACAAAAACTGACTGATTACAGGTATAGATTATAATAAAATCTTGTTCTATAGCTAATCCATATCTGTGGAATTCACGTCATGTGGACTATGTTACGCGAGCAAATGTTGTGTAGTTTGCGGCTGCTTCTTGCCTGCATAGCTTACCTAGCAAAAATGGCTCATAGCCTCATGGGATAAAAGGCAGGGCTGTAAGGAACCAAGTCTGAGCTTTATTTTTATTTTACTTTTATTTTGCTTTCATTATATTTTGTTTGGGGCTTATGTTTAGTTAAGACGAAGGTTTCCTCACCATTCACCTTTAGTAACTTAAAAATAGAAGAAAAACCAACTCACCGACGAAAGAAAAGCGCCGTAGAAAACTCGCGCACACTTGCGCTTCCCAAGCGGAAAAAAGTAAGTCCGCACCGAGAAAAAGGGGGGG
>NW_019385034.1:371702-376509 GCF_000671375.1 Centruroides sculpturatus
TTCCAAACACTCACAATGTACAAAACACATGCACTGAAAAAATTAGCAAGTACACAGAACTTGCCCAGGAAATAAGGCATCTGTGGAGGATGGATAGGGTAGTTATTGTACCTGTTGTTCTCTCCTGTACAGGTGTGATACCACACACACTACACAAAAGCCTGGAAACATTAGAATTGAATAGAAATACATACATAACACTACAGAAGGCCACTATATTGAATACATGCCACAGTGTTAGGAAATTCCTGAATGCAGACACTGACACACTTATTTAATTTGTTTTGGTTGCTATGCCTTGACTCTAGTCCGGCATAGTACACAGCCACCGGTTTAAGCCGAGTATTACCCACTAAACCCAACACAATATAAATAAACCGTAGGTAAACAGCACATTTGGTGAGAGCCTCACAGGTCACCAGATAGGTTTTATGAAAAGCAAAACAGAATTCCTTGAATTGTAGCCCAAATTAATTTTAAAGTGGTCCAAAAAGTAGTAAATTGCTCAAAAATAGTATCTAGAGTCCTACAAATATCTCAATCTGTTAGTTGTAGCCCAATCTTGCAATCCCAAAACACAGACGTATTTTATGAAATAAGAGAGGAAAAAAAATGGTAGTCCATAAATTAGGTGATGCCCAAAAATGTATTACTGTAAAAGCAAAGTCATATTGACCAGATTAGAATTGTTCTTGGTTTATTGTTTTCTTACAGCATGGAGGCACTTTGATCAAAACATATGAGTTAATGGACGCATATTGCAGTTTGGACAGAATTTTCATTTCAAATTGAGAAGTAGCCATATTTCAAGCTAACCAAATTCCTTAATATGTAAATCTCTGTATCCCCAGCCAGGACAAAAGTACAGTTATGAACTAACAGGATTTTGAACTATCAGAGTTTGAATTGGACGGAAAGGGTTAATTAATTAATGAGGATTTCCTTAGTAAGCTGTTAGCGTTTCTTGCATTAATACATTTATCCTCCAATCTGCTCTTATATAAGTTTTTTCAATGTTCAGTGCAAATGTTTGGGAGTGTAAAGTCTTAATTATCTCTGCCTCATCCCATTTTACTGTAGCACCTTCAGTTTGTGACATCTAGGATAGTGCTGTATTATAAAGACTTTTTTACACTATATTGATGCTCTTTAAGCCTGACTTCCAAGTTTCTTATGGTGACTCTAATATAGTTCTTTTACAATACAATCCCATCCCAGATGTCACAAACTGAAGGCCTATATTAAAATGGGATGAGGCAGAGATAATTAAGACTTCATACTCCCAAACATTTGCACTGAAAAAATTGAAATACAGTATATAAGAGCAGATTGGAGGATAAATATAGATAAATATATTAATGTAAGAGATGCCAACAGTTGACAATCAGCATGGAAGTTCATTGTAAAAAAAAGAAACTTTATAGTTCTGACATTTACTAAGATCTATCTTTGTATTTAAAATCGTGAGTCGGACAGAGAGAGTCATTGAGTTATTATTGAACTGTGCGTGTGTAGGCCATTGCTCGCCATTCGCCGCCGCCATCACTGTTCCTAATCGCCATCGCTCTGAAGGACTTATTGCCACTTCAAGATTCCCTACGTGTGAAAGCTCTGAATATCATTCTATGAATTCTACAGGTATTTATCCTTGTGCGAACTTAATGTGAACTATCTCTTTCTCTCATTGTCTCTCGTTGTTAGGGACGTAATAGTTATGCCTTATGTCATCTTATTATTAGCAATAGCTAAGCCTCTATAACCAGTTGTAAATAGTTAATATTGATTAATAAAAGAGTATTTTTATTATATGATAACTTGTGATTAGAACTTAATATAATTATTTATAATTTGCAACCTTCTAACATGATTTGTCTTTTTGTTCACTGAATTAAGTTTTGTAGATTTCAAGGATCTAATCAAGAAACAAAAGATAACTTGAACCAGATCAAGTTTTAATTATAAGTGGTGCAAGAATAACCTATCTGAGATTGTAGGTTCTCTAAATTTCTTAAAAATTTTGTAGTATTATGTTTGTTGGAACATATTGACAGAAACATCCAAGGTTTAGGTTTGCAAATTTATGGTTTGCAAATATTATGGTAATTATATTGTTATGTGTACTATGTGTGTGTGGAGTGTAGAGTTTAGAGATACATAGGAACAATGGATAGCAGCAATATCTTCTCAAGAACAAGACTCCTTCATCCACAAATATTCGTGAATGACTAGTCAGATGATGTTTTTACTACAGCAAAACCACAAGGATAAAACTGTCATATACTTGTTGGTTGTAATTAAAGGATTACTGAATTTACTATGCTTACTAAGGATTATTACATGATATTTTAATTATGATAACCCAGTGTTTTAATAATTATAACAGAAACACATAATTACAAAAAAATATCTGCATTATTGATGCTTGCAATATTCTCTCTGAATTGCTTCATTGGAAACGAGATTGACAAAAGGATTCTAGAACTGAGTGGAAGCAAGTATTAATCTATATCAGGGCTTCTTAAACTATGGGTCGCAACCCCATTTGGGGTCGCGAGAATTTAATGCAAAATGTTGAAAATAATTTGTGAGAGTTTGAAAATGGCATGCTTTGTGTCTTAGGTTTTGTGAGTTGCGCTTTTTGTCACTTCTGGTGCAGCAAGACAACGATTCAGCAACACTGATTGTAGTGTGAACTAGTGTAGTGTTGTCACTTTTCAGTGTATTCAGTTGTCTCTGTACCATTGTAACACAAGAGTGAACTGTGGTAGTACACCATTATTGTTTTTGTAAATTTGTATATATCTTTATCTTATATTTTTTGGGTCGCGAAAAAAATCACAATCATAAATGGGGTCGTGAATAAAAAAAAGTTTAAGAAGCCCTGATCTATATTCTCTATGACACGTGATATCAGACATTATACCATCTGATTAATCTTTGTCCCTTATTGTAATGCACCAATTAATCAGTGGAGAATCAGTAATTGGCTTGGTCAAACATAAACTAATTATCATTTATTATTAAGGGACAAAGATTAATCATTACTTTTGTTGAATTTAAGTCAAGGAGAATTACAAGAGAGAGTCACTTATCAGTTCAAGCCATCATGTTGTTAATTACAGTAACTTATGAATTGGCTATTTCCAATGATCTGTAAAATATATCCAAAGCATTAAAATTTAAATATAATACCAGCAGTTGCAGTTGTTATACTAGGGGCTCAGTCCTTAGTATAACATCAATTGGCATATTCAAATTTCAAAATGTTTGCAACTTTAAAATGCTGTATTAGTCAGACAAAATTAGGATATATATTTGGGAGAATTCTTAATAATCTAATGTCAATTTGTGCTCAAGAATTTTTTTCCCAATCTTCTCAAAATTACCCTTTACAACTTCAATTTTAGGATAGATGTTAATGAACTAGTACAAAAATTAAAACAAAACTGCACAAAATGATAATAAATAAACAGTTTAAATTGTGCTATTTTTCATCTTCCAATTTTCATTTTAAAAATTTTGATTATGTAATAAAAAATTAATTTGTTTGTTAGTTAAACTTTTTCAATCCTTGTGTTTGAGTGAGTCATAGCTGTTAAATATAATTTATATAATATAATATAATATAATTAATGAATGAGCCATAAAATAAATAAACAATATATATAATTATTAATAATTATTTATACAATTTGGCTGATTGATAATTGGCCAAAATGTCTATTCGTGCATCACTGGTTACTAGTGTATAACTAATTTATTGATAAAAGGTTCTTAATTGTGCAACAGTAAATAATTATTACAATTACAGTAGAAGTTTGTTAATCTGGTACATGACGATCCAGAATGTCTAGTAATCTAGTACCCTCTGTTAATTCAGAGTTCCAATAATTTGGCATGTGATTGTTCCTTGAATTGGAATTTTTTTGGATTGTGTTGTGCTATAGACCAAGGGTGGAAATACTGTACATGTCTAGAAAATAAATATTACATGCACAGGAATTATTGTGAATGTTGATTGTGCACAATAATAAATTCATTAATGTTTTAGCTTATTTTTAATCAGTCTTAATGCTAAATATTCATGTACTGTATCTGCTTCAGACAGATTAAAAATGTGCATAAACAAATTGGAAGCATATTATAATATCATAAAGTACTCAGCAAATCATTATACATATACAGATACTTAACACCTTATCCTTGCCGAGAAATATAATTTATTTGAACAAACTAACGTTTTCAGCCTGATTCACAGGCCATCTTCAGGTTTAGAATACATTTGAATTAGAATTCCATCAATGGAATACAAAATTTAAATTCAAAATTAAATAAGGTACAATTAAAATAAAATATTAAATAACCAACATACAACAAAAATAAAATATAAAAAATATATAAAAATGCAACAAATGAATATATAAGTATTAATAAATGCAATTACTAAGACATTCAATAAAACTACTATATTGATTGGTTAGAGCCCTTATTAAACTTCTTAACCATAAACTTCCATGCAGAGGGAAGACTTTCTGCGTCCCTCGCATTCAGACAGCCTTCTTGTAATCTACTCCTATAAATCTGCAACTTTTCCGCTGTTAACGCCAAAGATGGAGAAGATAAAGGATTTATGATGGTCGCCTCATTCCATTTGACTATAGCTCCTGGTGCTTGTGCCATTTGGGACAAAATTGTTGCATTAGACCCCTTTCTGATATTATAACTATGCTCCTTGATTCTAAGCCCTAAACTTCTAGTGGTTACTCCAATGTAGTCTTTTTTAACGCCCAATTGCATGTTCTCATAC
>NW_019385034.1:380486-386476 GCF_000671375.1 Centruroides sculpturatus
TAGAAGTTTAATTAAATATTTGATTTTGTTATTGACAAACTTTGTCATTATTTAATTCGGTGCACGCTTAAAGTCCAGGCCTGGCACACTAACGCGAATCCGCGTAAAGTACCCGTTAGGGAACGGCTATTTCCGGCACACAGTAGTGTCGATAATCGTTGGAAAGTCGGAAAAATAATATAGTACTTTACAGGGCTTGGGAGCCTGACCCGAGTGTACGCTAGCTCTTGCTTCCTGTAGTTTGCGGCAGCTCTATATAGCTTCCGTGTAACATATGTAATGTCTATTTCTAATGCTTCTGATAATTTAGCATGTTGCCAGCAAACATCAACCGAGTTAGAAAGAGCATAGGCAGTGAGGGCTGTGACGAGTCCATATTTTTGGATGTTATTCTTCTTCAGTCTAGCATCCAAAGATCTTAAAATGGCCCCAATGTACTGAGAGTCATGTGTAACCCTCTCACCCTGAGAGGAGTGTTGCTGGAGCTGGGAGGATCCATATCATTATGTAGTAACTTACTATATAGATAGTAGGAATCCTTTGTAGATGATCTTTCTGCCAGTGGCTTTAGTGATCTCCTTGTAGACTGACGTGGCCTAGTGTACTCCATCAAAGTATGATCAGTCCTTGAAGTATTGTTTGTGTTGACTTTTGGTTCCAAGCAGAACTTATCTATAAGGATCTGGATGATGATGGATTTAAAGCCAAACCATTGAGCATGTTTTCTGATGTACTTAAATTCTTGCATCCTGTTCCTGATATCTTGACAATGAGTATATGCTCTTCTAATTAGAGCCCTAAATGCTGCTAGTTTACTGTTCAAAGGGCCATGGGAGGCTCAGGGAATGATTGCAAATTGTAGGTGGGTTTTCTAAAGATATTGGTTTTAACTGCACTGCTTTGAAAAAAGAAAAAAATGTTTAGGAAGCGTGCCTCGCAGTCACTTTCTTATTCCAGGTTTAAGGTGAGGCTTTACAAGTTGGTGTTGATGTCACAGATAAATTCTCAGATCTCCAGATTATCAAAATGTCATCAATATATTTAGCAGATAAATGGATGTTAGATGTATACTTAGATAAAACCAATGATTCTAAAGGTCTTAAGATAAGAAGATAAGGTGAGTAGATGTCCCACAGCATTTTAAAAAAGTCCCAACTTTTTGGAAAGATTAAGTTTTTGTCAGTTATGTATCATAAACTTATGTCTTATGTTAAAGATTCATAAAGATCATTTTGTAACACACATATCAGTACCACGGTGTGCATGAGCATCAGAAATAAAGAATGCTGCACTGATAAAACCTTTTGTGTTCGTGGCAAAGACTGACAGAAAATGGTTTGGGGCATGCAGCTGTAGCAATGGAGCAGTGTATGTTAACAGGCTGTCTGAACGAGTGAACATTTTGTTCATTGCATGCTAGTGGTGCAGTGCTCCTATCTGTCGCCACCTTAGAAAGCTAGTGACTAGTGAGAGTAAGCACATCTGCTTTCATTGTTGTATTGCTAGAGGTGGGGCTGGGGTTCATTTTGATTACTATATTATTATATAATAAAAAAATTACAATAATAAAGTGATACTCAAAGCAAATTCAGAGGAAAAGTAATAAGTTAGTATTATTATTATTATTATTTAGAAAGAAATACAGAAGGATTAAAATAATTGTTAAAATATAGTTTGTCATAGGTACTTTAAAAATCTTTAAAATTTTCATAAAGTTTTTAAAGATTTATAATAGTATCTGTATTTATTATATTTGTAAATTTTACACATATTGAAATTTAAAAAATATAATACAAGTTTTGTGTTCTTTGATAATAAAATTTGGTTGCTCTAGAACAGTGGTTCCCAACCTTTTTTCATTAGCGTACCCCGTGACATGTCATATCTCTAGATTGTACCCCGTGACATGTTATATCTCTAGATTGTACCCCTCATTTAAGAAATTTAGTGAGTAACCGTATTGTTAATTTGACATATTGTAACTTTAAATTAAAGAAAAAAAACCTAAAAGAAAAAATGTNTCTGTATCCCCAGCCAGGACAAAAGTACAGTTATGAACTAACAGGATTTTGAACTATCAGAGTTTGAATTGGACGGAAAGGGTTAATTAATTAATGAGGATTTCCTTAGTAAGCTGTTAGCGTTTCTTGCATTAATACATTTATCCTCCAATCTGCTCTTATATAAGTTTTTTCAATGTTCAGTGCAAATGTTTGGGAGTGTAAAGTCTTAATTATCTCTGCCTCATCCCATTTTACTGTAGCACCTTCAGTTTGTGACATCTAGGATAGTGCTGTATTATAAAGACTTTTTTACACTATATTGATGCTCTTTAAGCCTGACTTCCAAGTTTCTTATGGTGACTCTAATATAGTTCTTTTACAATACAATCCCATCCCAGATGTCACAAACTGAAGGCCTATATTAAAATGGGATGAGGCAGAGATAATTAAGACTTCATACTCCCAAACATTTGCACTGAAAAAATTGAAATACAGTATATAAGAGCAGATTGGAGGATAAATATAGATAAATATATTAATGTAAGAGATGCCAACAGTTGACAATCAGCATGGAAGTTCATTGTAAAAAAAAGAAACTTTATAGTTCTGACATTTACTAAGATCTATCTTTGTATTTAAAATCGTGAGTCGGACAGAGAGAGTCATTGAGTTATTATTGAACTGTGCGTGTGTAGGCCATTGCTCGCCATTCGCCGCCGCCATCACTGTTCCTAATCGCCATCGCTCTGAAGGACTTATTGCCACTTCAAGATTCCCTACGTGTGAAAGCTCTGAATATCATTCTATGAATTCTACAGGTATTTATCCTTGTGCGAACTTAATGTGAACTATCTCTTTCTCTCATTGTCTCTCGTTGTTAGGGACGTAATAGTTATGCCTTATGTCATCTTATTATTAGCAATAGCTAAGCCTCTATAACCAGTTGTAAATAGTTAATATTGATTAATAAAAGAGTATTTTTATTATATGATAACTTGTGATTAGAACTTAATATAATTATTTATAATTTGCAACCTTCTAACATGATTTGTCTTTTTGTTCACTGAATTAAGTTTTGTAGATTTCAAGGATCTAATCAAGAAACAAAAGATAACTTGAACCAGATCAAGTTTTAATTATAAGTGGTGCAAGAATAACCTATCTGAGATTGTAGGTTCTCTAAATTTCTTAAAAATTTTGTAGTATTATGTTTGTTGGAACATATTGACAGAAACATCCAAGGTTTAGGTTTGCAAATTTATGGTTTGCAAATATTATGGTAATTATATTGTTATGTGTACTATGTGTGTGTGGAGTGTAGAGTTTAGAGATACATAGGAACAATGGATAGCAGCAATATCTTCTCAAGAACAAGACTCCTTCATCCACAAATATTCGTGAATGACTAGTCAGATGATGTTTTTACTACAGCAAAACCACAAGGATAAAACTGTCATATACTTGTTGGTTGTAATTAAAGGATTACTGAATTTACTATGCTTACTAAGGATTATTACATGATATTTTAATTATGATAACCCAGTGTTTTAATAATTATAACAGAAACACATAATTACAAAAAAATATCTGCATTATTGATGCTTGCAATATTCTCTCTGAATTGCTTCATTGGAAACGAGATTGACAAAAGGATTCTAGAACTGAGTGGAAGCAAGTATTAATCTATATCAGGGCTTCTTAAACTATGGGTCGCAACCCCATTTGGGGTCGCGAGAATTTAATGCAAAATGTTGAAAATAATTTGTGAGAGTTTGAAAATGGCATGCTTTGTGTCTTAGGTTTTGTGAGTTGCGCTTTTTGTCACTTCTGGTGCAGCAAGACAACGATTCAGCAACACTGATTGTAGTGTGAACTAGTGTAGTGTTGTCACTTTTCAGTGTATTCAGTTGTCTCTGTACCATTGTAACACAAGAGTGAACTGTGGTAGTACACCATTATTGTTTTTGTAAATTTGTATATATCTTTATCTTATATTTTTTGGGTCGCGAAAAAAATCACAATCATAAATGGGGTCGTGAATAAAAAAAAGTTTAAGAAGCCCTGATCTATATTCTCTATGACACATGATATCAGACATTATACCATCTGATTAATCTTTGTCCCTTATTGTAATGCACCAATTAATCAGTGGAGAATCAGTAATTGGCTTGGTCAAACATAAACTAATTATCATTTATTATTAAGGGACAAAGATTAATCATTACTTTTGTTGAATTTAAGTCAAGGAGAATTACAAGAGAGAGTCACTTATCAGTTCAAGCCATCATGTTGTTAATTACAGTAACTTATGAATTGGCTATTTCCAATGATCTGTAAAATATATCCAAAGCATTAAAATTTAAATATAATACCAGCAGTTGCAGTTGTTATACTAGGGGCTCAGTCCTTAGTATAACATCAATTGGCATATTCAAATTTCAAAATGTTTGCAACTTTAAAATGCTGTATTAGTCAGACAAAATTAGGATATATATTTGGGAGAATTCTTAATAATCTAATGTCAATTTGTGCTCAAGAATTTTTTTCCCAATCTTCTCAAAATTACCCTTTACAACTTCAATTTTAGGATAGATGTTAATGAACTAGTACAAAAATTAAAACAAAACTGCACAAAATGATAATAAATAAACAGTTTAAATTGTGCTATTTTTCATCTTCCAATTTTCATTTTAAAAATTTTGATTATGTAATAAAAAATTAATTTGTTTGTTAGTTAAACTTTTTCAATCCTTGTGTTTGAGTGAGTCATAGCTGTTAAATATAATTTATATAATATAATATAATATAATTAATGAATGAGCCATAAAATAAATAAACAATATATATAATTATTAATAATTATTTATACAATTTGGCTGATTGATAATTGGCCAAAATGTCTATTCGTGCATCACTGGTTACTAGTGTATAACTAATTTATTGATAAAAGGTTCTTAATTGTGCAACAGTAAATAATTATTACAATTACAGTAGAAGTTTGTTAATCTGGTACATGACGATCCAGAATGTCTAGTAATCTAGTACCCTCTGTTAATTCAGAGTTCCAATAATTTGGCATGTGATTGTTCCTTGAATTGGAATTTTTTTGGATTGTGTTGTGCTATAGACCAAGGGTGGAAATACTGTACATGTCTAGAAAATAAATATTACATGCACAGGAATTATTGTGAATGTTGATTGTGCACAATAATAAATTCATTAATGTTTTAGCTTATTTTTAATCAGTCTTAATGCTAAATATTCATGTACTGTATCTGCTTCAGACAGATTAAAAATGTGCATAAACAAATTGGAAGCATATTATAATATCATAAAGTACTCAGCAAATCATTATACATATACAGATACTTAACACCTTATCCTTGCCGAGAAATATAATTTATTTGAACAAACTAACGTTTTCAGCCTGATTCACAGGCCATCTTCAGGTTTAGAATACATTTGAATTAGAATTCCATCAATGGAATACAAAATTTAAATTCAAAATTAAATAAGGTACAATTAAAATAAAATATTAAATAACCAACATACAACAAAAATAAAATATAAAAAATATATAAAAATGCAACAAATGAATATATAAGTATTAATAAATGCAATTACTAAGACATTCAATAAAACTACTATATTGATTGGTTAGAGCCCTTATTAAACTTCTTAACCATAAACTTCCATGCAGAGGGAAGACTTTCTGCGTCCCTCGCATTCAGACAGCCTTCTTGTAATCTACTCCTATAAATCTGCAACTTTTCCGCTGTTAACGCCAAAGATGGAGAAGATAAAGGATTTATGATGGTCGCCTCATTCCATTTGACTATAGCTCCTGGTGCTTGTGCCATTTGGGACAAAATTGTTGCATTAGACCCCTTTCTGATATTATAACTATGCTCCTTGATTCTAAGCCCTAAACTTCTAGTGGTTACTCCAATGTAGTCTTTTTTAACGCCCAATTGCATGTTCTCATAC
>NW_019385034.1:392129-403272 GCF_000671375.1 Centruroides sculpturatus
CCGTGACATGTCATATCTCTAGATTGTACCCCGTGACATGTTATATCTCTAGATTGTACCCCTCATTTAAGAAATTTAGTGAGTAACCGTATTGTTAATTTGACATATTGTAACTTTAAATTAAAGAAAAAAAACCTAAAAGAAAAAATGTATAATAAAGTTGTGATTGTTGCAAGGAACATTTTTTATGTAATAATTTTTTAATACTATTAGTTTGTGATACATAATATATTATTTTTTCTGCCATAATAACTAACTTTTTTCTGTACCCCTAAACAACCTATCGCGTACCCCTAGGGGTACGCGTACCACAGGTTGGGAATCGCTGCTCTAGAACAATTTTTTTCAACAAGACAACCACTCCCCCGTCAATTTTGTCCTGCTTTACTGATGTTAAAATCTGGTCACCTTATCTTAAGACCAACTCACACAAGGTTCCAGAAAGTGGGCTGCCCATAGGGACATCTCTATTCTGGATGTAGGTAGTGCCATGAAATACAAAGAATGAAGAATATGTGGCTAGGTGTGCTAATTCCAAGATTTGCAGTATCAGCCTAGAAGAGTGCTTGATGTTATAGAGGAGGAAGTTCCTGAGATGGCAAAAGTGCAATTCTAATCATATAGAAGGATGTAAGGCTTCAAAGTCGAGAACTGTAATATACCCTTCTTCAAAAAGTATGCGGTCTTGGAGCTTCCTAATGACAGTTAATGGTTGCATAATGCTGTAGAGATAGGTGAAAAGATGCCCATTTGTACATTCTTAACAAATTTGTTACTGAGATCTTCCAACCTATCACTACAGTATTTATTTTTTTCATTATTTAGTTACATATTTATTTCTAATTTTATTCTATTATTTTAATTTTTCATTTAAACCAACTGGCATTCTATGCTCAAAAAATTATCTGTTACATTCTATTTTTGCTAAGTTTGATTTTATATTCTACCTGAAGATGGTCTTTAAAAATGAGCAAAAATGTTCGTAATTAAATTGTTTTTGCTGTTTTTAAAGGTTTCACAAGACAGTGAATTTCCATATTTGCCATTTCTATTTTTAATAGATGTTGTATAATATTTCTTGTAGAGACCTCATAAAGCAACACAAGAAGAAATGACCAAATATCACAGTGACGATTACATTCGTTTTTTAAGAAGCATTCGACCAGATAACATGTCAGAATATAATAAACAGATGCAAAGGTGTAAGTATTGAAATGCTTTGGCTTCAATTTATTATACTAAGGATATGTTTCTTCTAATTTAACAATCAAAATATTTGAGAATCTGCTCTTATTTCTATAAGAGAACTAGCATATCCAAAACATGCTAGTTAAAATACTCATACTTTAACCATAGTTAGCATTATCATCAAGTAAATAAGTAGTCTTATGCTGTCTTCTTGCAACCTCAGCCTTGACTTATGACTGATAACATGCATTATTAAACAAATTCTTGCCTAATTATATCTATTATATATATACATATATACTAGCTGTGTTACCCATTGTTGATAGGAGATATTTATTTAGTGCAATTATATTTACTTTCCTAAAGAGTATATCTGCAGAGAATTGTGTTACAGATTCATTATATTCCTAAAGGTGTGGAATATTTTCTAGATAAACTTGTTGTATATTGGGCAGGGCTGTGGAGTTGCGTAAAAATCTACCGACTCCGACTTTTCCTTATCATCCGACTCCAACTCTGGCTAAAACACCAAAACTCCATGACTCTGGCTCTGACTCCGACTCAACAGCCCTGCCAGGGCTGTGGAAGTCACGTAAAAATCTACCGACTCCGACTCTGACTTTTCCTTACCATCCGACTCCGACTCCGGCTTAAACATCAAAACTCCACGACTCCGACTCCACAGCCCTGATATTGGGAGGCTATTCGATATTTCATGTTTTATCATCAGGAGCACAAATGAACAGATTTGCAGCTACTAACATGTGAGCACGCAACATAGAGTTGGCCATGTGAAAAGCAACTGCATTCCAGATCAAGTCCCACAACTCTTGGACTTTGGTCTTGAGACTTGTTAATGGTTATTGCAAAGCATAGACCAACTGAAAATTGTAGGCGTTTACATTCAAATGGGTAGTTGTCAGGATTAATGTTATGCTATTAAATGATATATCTGTCCTTCAATTTTGAATATTGGCATGAAATTTCTTTCACGTATTTCTGTGGCACCAAAACTTGTCATTTGGAAGGCCCTATTGTACTATACTTTAAAAAATGTTTAATGTCAGGATGAGTCCCATTTAATAGTGATAGAAAAAGTTTGAGGGCAAGTACAACATAAAGTTTAACTTTGCCAGAAGAGCAATAAATCCCCTGTGATTCATTCTTCCATTTCAGAGCACTGCAATACCCACATACTTTATCTATAGACCCAATATTAGCTGATGATGAATAGTCTAAGTGTCATAAATGAAAGCACTTCAGAATTTTTTGCTCCAATACACATGAAACGTTATTGTAGTTTGTACATGTATTGATGGTTTATGTATAAATAACAACAACTCAAAGCCTGAATAGTATATAATAAATTACCAAATGATTGCCTAAATATCGGGCTATAATTAAATGATTGGAATAAAGTAATTTGACATTAGAGGTAGGCGTTAGGTGCCATCTCTTAAGTAAATTAATAATTAAAATTAAATAAATTATTAAATAAATTTTAGAAATTTCTGGAATAAAAGAAGTGGCCCAGGACGGGGCTTGAACCCGCAACCTCCGCTTGCCGTGTGGTGCGCTTGCCAGTTACGCCACCCAGACCCTAAGCGAGTCTTTGCTTCCAGAAGTATATTAGATTAGATATAACCTTACTTGGTTAAATACATCAAGTAACTGGCAAGCGCACCACACGGCAAGCGGAGGTTGCGGGTTCAAGCCCCGTCCTGGGCCACTTCTTTTATTCCAGAAATTTCTAAAATTTATTTAATAATTTATTTAATTTTAATTATTAATTTACTTAAGAGATGGCGCCTAACGCCTACCTCTAATGTCAAATTACTTTATTCCAATCATTTAATTATAGCCCGATATTTGGGCGATCGTTTGGTAATTTATTATATTGATGGTTTAGTTTAGTTAAATGTGATTGGCACCAAATTGTAATGTTCTTTTAATTGTTGTAAAGGTTACATTTTAACTGATTTTGTCAATTTCAAATGTGTTTGTATGCAAGTTGATGTTACAGTTTTGTATTGTTTCAAAATATTTTTCTGTAATTTAAACCTATATCCAGCTGAAGAGGGCTAAGCAAAGATAGCCAAAATGCATTTTGGGATATGTCATTTAATAAAAATAGTCGAAATTCTATATACTATTGAAATTATTATAATAGTGTCTCATATGTGTGATAAGCCCATAAATTCAAATACAATACAATAGTACAATATATATATAATGATAATATGTATTTATCATTATCAATCTTAACCAATACTTTTAAATGTTAAATTTCAATTGTTCTAATTGTTATTTACTTACAGTATGGTAGTTTAAATTACAGGCATTTCTTCAATTATATGCTAATTATTGTTAGAGATGGTACTGCAAAAACAGCAGGCAAACAATAGTGGATAAATTAATATTAATTAATAATTATACAATTTTAAATTGTTTTAACATTTCTTTTAATGTCAGATTTATATAACCAGAATTTCCATTACTCATGTTCTGCTTAATTAATAATATTAGTTGGTTATCATCAATATAGAGTGGTCCTAATAGATTCTACTGTATTTAATTGCCCACTAGTAACCAAGAGGATAAAAGTACTAAACACTGATAGATGAACCTCTCTTGTGCCATATCAACAGGCAGGCCATGTGGAATTTTTCTGCATTTTTTAATGTCTAACACTTAAATAGGAACCAGTTTCCCATATAAAAGTCTTTCCACGAGGTATTCTTTGTTGATGGATCACTCTCGTCCTGTCTTGTCCCACTAAACAAATAATTCTAATCTCAATGTGTAACTGGTTCAAACACTGTTATTTTCTAGGAATTATCACATCCATAGATTTTGTAATTACTAGTCAGTTGACAACTGTAGCTAGTAAGTATGGAGTTTGTGGATGTGATAATTCCTAGAAAATACTTAAACCAGTTACATATTGAGATTAAAGAAATGGAATAGAAGCAAAGGATAAATAATTCTAATGTATTTATGAAATAAAAAAGTTTTTAAAATTTATTTTTACTCATTTTTAGTTAATGTTGGGGAAGATTGTCCCGTCTTTGATGGCCTGTATGAATTTTGCCAGTTGTCTACGGGTGGTTCGGTTGGTAAGTTACATAATTTAACCACATTTTCGAGGAATGACCAGCATGCCACATATAAATGGGCGAGACCAGCATGCCAGAAACCCGGGGTTACCGGCATGCCAGTTAAACTGCAACTAAAATATAAAATTAATCAGATTTAACAAAACTAGTTGTTAAACAAATGTTTAAAAAAAATTTTCTGAGTACAATAATATAACATCATTGTAATTTGACTGATTTAAAATCAGGAAGAGAGTTTTCATTTACAAGACCTAACTGTTATATTGATATTAATGGTAGTAGTAGTTAATCAGTGTGGGCTACAATAACCATCAATCCTGACTTTAAAAATAACACCTTCCTCAAATTTCATCACACAAAGTGGATGGTAATTGATGTAAGTTGAGATAATTTACCACCAGTTTCTTAAATTTAATATGTTTATTTTTGCGTTTTTGGATCAATTAATATAAAATAAACATAAAAAAAGAACTTTCAGTATTCCATGAGTATTTTACATCATTAGAAAGAAGACAAAATGAAGAAATTAAATGTATAATTGTATAAACCACAACTATACCCAGCAGACAACAATTAAATATGTAATCCAACACCTTATTTTTCGCTGAGAGATTATTTTTAATTAAAACAAATGTTTTCGATCCATCCATTGGATCATCCTCAGGCTAAATAGAACACTTCATAAATAGAACTACTCGTTTAAATATTCAAAAATACAAATAAACCGATAACATAAAAATAAATAATACTTGTAAATAATACAAATATTCAAAATAAATAACATAATATCATTACTAAATAATAATATCGTCTGCCTAACTATATAGAGCTTATTATTTCATACTAAATTTCCTGCGCTTTTTTTAAGCTTTTAACCGCAAACTTCCAAGCGGAAGGAAGACCCTCCGCATCTCTTGCGTTAATACATTTTTCTTCAAGTTTGCTTCTATAGATTTCTATCTTTTCAGCTGTTCTTNCGCCGGCATTGGCAAGAACGGCTGAAAAGATAGAAATCTATAGAAGCAAACTTGAAGAAAAATGTATTAACGCAAGAGATGCGGAGGGTCTTCCTTCCGCTTGGAAGTTTGCGGTTAAAAGCTTAAAAAAAGCGCAGGAAATTTAGTATGAAATAATAAGCTCTATATAGTTAGGCAGACGATATTATTATTTAGTAATGATATTATGTTATTTATTTTGAATATTTGTATTATTTACAAGTATTATTTATTTTTATGTTATCGGTTTATTTGTATTTTTGAATATTTAAACGAGTAGTTCTATTTATGAAGTGTTCTATTTAGCCTGAGGATGATCCAATGAATGGATCGAAAACGTTTGTTTTAATTAAAAATAATCTCTCAGCGAAAAATAAGATGTTGGATTACATATTGTATAATTGTAGTTTTAGATGTAATGCTGACAGTTTCACAGTTTTATAATAAAAATGCTTCCATTTTTTTAATGTGCCCTCTAAAGAGTAATATATAACGTCACTTAAACTGGCTTGTCAGCATTTCCAGGGATAAACTGGCATGCATGTTTTTATCATATAGAAATATCTGATTTTCTGGTCTCCTCTGAATAGACTGACATGCTGGACAATCCATGAAAATACTGTAAAAAAAATTCTGCTCATTTTGTAGTTTGGTTAGATAATTTGGAATAATATAATCGTTTATTTTTAAAGCTGGAGCAGTGAAATTAAACAAACAGGCTGCAGATATTGCTGTGAACTGGGCAGGCGGTTTGCATCATGCAAAAAAATCTGAAGCATCTGGTTTTTGTTATGTGAATGACATAGTGTTAGCAATTCTAGAATTGTTAAAGTAAGTATACAAAATATTAAAATTATAAAAGTTTAGTTTTTATTCAAAGCAATTAAGTGGTTTATGTATTAAAATTAATAATTACATAAATCTTGCACTTGTTATATATATATATATCCCTGTGATCAAAAAGAATCAGGAATAATTCAATAAAACACAAGATTTGAATTTATTTCATCAAAATTTATTTTGTCCACTTTAAAGTAATCCCTTTCCATTGCAATTCACTTCTGCCAACATTTTTCCAATCCTCGAAACATGCTTTAAAGTTGTTTTTGTGAAACCTCTTCAAGACTTGCAGCAAATTTGATTTATGGCTTCGGACAAATCAAAACAGTGATCACAAAATGGAAATTTTAGGCAAGGAAACAGGAAAATATCACTTGGTGCCATATCGAGCATATATGAAGCTTCCAGAACTGTATTTGTTGAACTTTTGGCCAAAAATTTATGAACAGCTAGAGCATTGTGATCAGTTGCATTATCATAATGCAAAATTCATGAGTTTTCTTGTCACAGATCTGGTCATTTTCTACAAATTACTTTATGCAAATGACACTAAATGCTCAAATAATATTCTTTGTTGACAGTTTGGCCGGTTGGAAGGAATCTGTTGTGCACAACACTGCAACAATCAAAGAAAACAGTCAACATGGCCTTGATTTTTGACTGACTTTGATGTGGTCTTTTTGGTCTAGCTTTAAATTTTTGAGTGCCATTTGCTTGATTATTGAGCAGTATGAAAGCATAGATCCATGTTTCAGCGCCCATAAAGAAGCATTTTAAGAACGATTCACTTTGAGAAAGCATTTCCTTGGCTACTTGAACATGTTTTTGGAAAAAATTTAATATTTTCAGGACAACTGAAGAAGTAACATGCTGCAAGCATGATCTTTTAAAATTGCCTGACAAGATCCAAATGATACTGGAACATGTTCAGTAATATCTCTAATTGTTAAATGATGACCATTGAACATCATTTAACACAAAACATTTCTGATATTCAATGTTTTTGTAGCAGTAATTCCACTGCAAAAAACAAAATTTAATGCACATTCTTTGCTCAATTACATTCGACATTTTGAAAAATGGTCAGTGCAAATTCTTTACACACAAAGTGTTTATTTGTAAATGGAAACATATAATGACCTATGGATTGTTGTTAGATGTCAATGAGTCAAACCAATAAAAAAAATAACAACAGTGCCCTCCTGCATGCATGCAGTTTAAATGAACCATTCCTGATAATTTTTGATCACAGTAGTATTTTTAACATTCTGATTTTATTTGATAATCCAAAACCGTGTTGTAATTTTCATTTATTACTTAGACATTATGTAGTGTAATAAATTCGAACACTTGGCATTCCTTCATCTTTTATTTTAGTTCAGTTGATATGCATTATAAATTACACGTTTTGGGAGTAACATGTCCCTCTTCAGCCAGCTAAAAAAAATATAACAAAATACACATAGTACATAAAAGGTAAAAAATACATAAATATGATTAAGATGTTTTTCTAATAATGAACTAATAATGGTAGATATTGACAAATCAACAAAATACAAAGAGTAAAATTTTACAAAAGATATGTAGACAATATTTTAATCATATATAAAGAAACAGAAGTTAAAATCGACTAAATAAAAAAATGGATAAACAATATAAATAAAACAATACAATTTAAAATAGAAGAGGAAGATAAAATTAGACATGAAATAAATTATCTGGATATCACGATAAAAATGAAGAGAAAATGAACTAGAATTTGAGACTTTTAAAAAACCATGCCCAACAAAAACAACTGTGAAATATAATTCTAACATACCCTTATATATAAAACAAAACATATTTAACATGGAATATAGTAAAATAAGAAATAGAAGTAGGAAAAATATTAACATACAAAAGGGCATAATTGAATTAAGAAGTTTTTTTTAGATGGCTATCTAAACAGAATAATAAATGCCTGGGAAAAGAAAATAAACAACCAAAGGACTCCTGTTGAGGAAAAAGAATACTTAAAAGCAAAATACATCAGTTTCTTATACATTAAAGGTCTGTATGAAGAAATAGATAGAGAAACAAGAAAAATTAATATAAAACGTTCACCCAAACATGAAAAATTATTGTCTAGGATTAAAACTTGACAACCTGCAAAGAAAAGAAAAGAACCACAAGAAGAAACAAGAAACATTGTATATCAGATCCCGTGTACCTGTAGCGATACCAAATTCTACATAGGAGAAACAAAACGAAAACTCAAAGTAAGACTAAAAGAACATATAGCAGATCTAAAACATCATAGACTCAACTCTGTCTTTCATGATCATTGTACAACAAACAACTGCAATATCGATTGGAATAATATAAAAATTTTACATAGAGAAACAAACCTATAACAGAAAATTCAAAGTATAGAAATCTTTAAAAGCAAAAACTGCATAAATAAAAATCTGAGCATAAAAATAAATGAAAATTGGCTGAAAGTACTATAAATGGGATTCTGATAATTGAATATAAAAATCTAAACTTGATCAAAATTCAGTAAGTACTGTACATTTGTATACGTATTAAAATTAGACAAAAATTCCAATTTCAATAATTATCTCTTGTTGAAAATTATTCCCTACATAAAAATAATATTGCCATAATTAAATAAATTAAAAATTTTGACAAGATCAAATAAAAGTAGAATAATCATCAAACATTTGATCATGAACTGGCTATCTTACTGCATAAGAATATCCTAATTAGTAACTAAAATCTTCTTATGTGAATACGGGAAAACGTATAAATTAACACTCCAAAACCTTTAAACGTCCAGTAGTAATCAATTTAATAATAAACAAACGTTTTCGACCGTACTTTCGGTCTTCATCAGGTTTAAAAACCAGTTAGATTCGAACCTGTGCAAGCGTAGAACAATGATTATGAAATTAAACTTTGAAAAATGGAACAACACAAACGGATTTTAAAAGAATACAGTTACGCATGTGCATTGCCATGGCGATGGAATGGCATATGTAATACATACAATTATATGAATATATATAAATAAAAATAAATACACCAAACGTTAATTTATTGTTAATTCCTAATTAGTACAATATTGCGCAGAAAAAGTGGTAAAAACATGATATAAAGCAAAGCAAGAGAAGATACAACCATTTGTGCTTTACTGGTTTTATTGAATTTTATAGAAAGAATAAACAGATACGTTGTATTTATTCTGTGAACACTATTATAATGAGATAATTTATAGTGGACCTCCCTTCTTTTTTTAAAAAAAAAAAAGGCAGAATTTGGAATGAAATTTTGATTCAATACCATATTGCCTCTTAGACAAGGATAAGAAGGAATACTAACAACATAAGTTTAAAATTAAATTACAAAAATAGGTATTTTATTTATTAACATATTTGTATACATAATACAGTGACATGTTGGTAAAAATTAAGCCTTTTTTCAAAATGAAATAGATGATCATAAAGTTCCCTACTGGCGATATACTTACCCTTAAAATGCATCAATTGTATTGGCCCAAAAAGAAGAATAACGAAGGTACATTGATAGTGTAGTTATATGGATTGTGCAAATCAATGTATTGTAATGATTAATATGATATTTGTCCAAATAGATATACAATAAATGTGTAATCTGTATACATATTATGTACTCATCCAATAGAGCACATTTTGTAAAAAATCCCAAGATATGTCTGAAAAAAACATCTTAATCATTTATATGTATTTTATACCTTTTATATACTGTATGTATTTTTTCATATTTTTTAGTTGTCTGAAGAGGGGCATGTTACGCCCAAAACATGAAATTTAAAATGTGTATTAACTGAACTAAAATAAAAGATGAAGGAATGCCAAGTGTTCGAATTTATTACACTACATAGTGTCTAAGTAACAAATATTGATTTTAGTTGATGAAAATTTTGAATTAAATTACTAATACTAGTCTCAAATCATAAATTGCTTTATGATTTAAAATTTCCAGATATCACCAGAGAGTTTTGTATATAGATATCGATATTCACCACGGAGATGGTGTCGAAGAAGCATTTTATACCACTGATAGAGTAATGACTGTGTCATTTCATAAATATGGAGAGTATTTTCCTGGAACTGGGGATTTGAGGGTAAATAAATATTATTATTATTAAATGAAAATAGGAAATGTGATGGCTTGTTTTTATGTTTTATATTGAATAATTTATAACAAACTGCAAAAATTTCAGGATATTGGAGCTGGCAAAGGAAAATATTATGCTGTAAACTTTCCTCTTCGCGATGGAATCGACGATGAAGCCTATGAGGGAATATTCCAGCCGGTAGGTATTTATTTTTTAATCATTTATTTAACTTTGAATTAAGTTTTTACTAAATCTTACATTTGTAACAACAGAAAACATTTATACATAACAAATATATGCATTACAAAACTAGCATATGAACATCTAATTGACGATAAGATTAAAAGTGCTCAGCAGGTTTAAAATTAAGGTCTTTTATTTTTATGAACATCTAATTGTTTAGTAAATAAAATCTTTATATAGTAATGAGGTTATCATTGTGTATGATAAATAGTAAATTATTTTTTCATGTTTATAGCAACTATTTAATAGTTGTATAATGATAAACAGTAAATGTTCTACAAGTATATCATCTCATATTGGATTTTGTATATTATAGTTTCGTAACTTCTAATTATGCAATATAACAGCATATGTATTATTGTGTAATGCCTTATTTATTTCTATGAAGAGTAAGGATAGTTTCCTAACAGTGTATTACATAAATGAGGGTTTGGTTAGTGCCAGGCCTGGACTTTACATAATGAAAAATTGTTAGTGAATCAAAAACCTGAAATAATTATTAAACTTAATAAAAAATCTATTTATTCTTTTAAGCCTGAATATGTACAATAATGAAATAAAGTTAGCACAAATTCAAAATATAATAAAAAGAACAATATTTTATCAAAAAAACTTATATATAT
>NW_019385034.1:403374-421461 GCF_000671375.1 Centruroides sculpturatus
CAAACAAATTTCATATATATATATAATATGTATATAATTTAACTTAATATACGAGGCATGTCTGGAAAGTAAGTACCATTTTGGAAAAACTTGCATAAAAAATCTTTTTCAAAACAAAATTTATTTTTACATGAAAGAGCATGTCGGAAACTATTTTTCAACATAGTTACCACCATTGTTCAGACATTTGTCATATCGGGAAACCAACTTGTCTATACCCTCTTCAAAGAAAGATGCCACCAGTGAAGACAGCCAGTGCTGAACATTGGTTGTTGTGTGTTCATCACTGGCAAAGTGCCTCCCTCCAAAATCGCACTTCAAGTTCAAGAACAAATGGTAGTCTGCAGGTGCGAGGTTGGGGCTGTACGGCGGGTGATCGAACTGCTCCCAACCAAATTGTTGAATAAGATTTTGAGTGACACCAGCAGTATGGGGATGTGTGTTGTCGTGAAGCAACACAATGCCTTCACTGAGATTTCCAAGCCTTTTGTTTTGAATTGCACAGTGAAGTTTTTGCAATGTTTCACAGTATCATTCCGCATTGATGGTTTCACCTATGAGAAGGAACTCAACAAGCAGAATGCCCTGTTTGTCCCAGAACACAGAGAAGAGTTTCGAAATATCAACAGAAAGAGTTTTTTCGAATCGTAGAATCGTAGTACAAAGAGGAAGACACAAAAATTATTTTCGAGACAATCGAACTATTATATTGAAAGAGAATTAAAGATATTTCTCCGAACTCTACCACTACGATATTATAAGTTTTATAACTATTAATCTTACGCTGTTACTTTAAATTTTATTATTTATATCTTATTATAATTATACACTATAGTATGGCTCAGGATAGAATTACAAGATTTTTGGATGATTCCTTCCTTATCATAGATGAGGTAAGGGAATATTTTAATAACAACCCACACAGGCGCCTCAATGGCAAAGACCATATAAAATATATTACAGGACAAATTGCTAAAATTATTAGTATGGCTGAATTAGCCTTAAGAGAACAATTAATGAAGGACTGGCTCTCCTTCCTTCCAAGTCTTATATAGAGGCACAAATATCAAATTTAGCAACACAAGAAGATATAAAACATGTGGAGGCCACATAGAAAATTGGACAGGAAATTAATAACATCAAATATACAATTAAAACTACTTCTAGCTGGACAACACATGAAGATCTTCAACTAGTTGTCGAAGCTAATAACCAATTAGAACAGGAAATAAATGATCTTAAAGCTAATGCAAAAATTCCTCTCTCTAATACTTCTGAATCGACTGATGGTAAGCTATTATACAGCAAAGTTCTGAAATGCAATGGCATCAATAAAAATACTAAAAAGGCCTCTTATCATACCCTATTGGTCTACTCTAAAGACAATAATGTCGGATCTGAAGGCACCAAAGGGCACATTAAAGAAAAGATTGATCCAACACAACTAAAGGTTGGGATTAGAGGGATGAGGAAAATCAGTAAAGGAGGTATTGCAATAGATGTGTCTACCCTAGACAAATTAAATGTAATCAGGACTGCAATACAGAAAAGAGCACCCAATCTTAACACAATTGTGCCAACTAAACGAAGACCGAAAGTGTTACTAAAACAAGTACCCAAAGACTTATTGAAGGAGGAACTTAGTGATTATATATATGATCAAAATGAGGCTATACAGACCCACTTCATAAGGATACAATTTTATAACGAATTTCAACTGAGATTTGCTATTCAAGGAAGAGGCAGCAGTTTGATAACATGGATTGCAGATGTGTCGCCCGGCATGTTAAAGATTCTCACAAAATTAAGAAAGATCAACGTTGAGTGGGTCCACTGTGGGATTGAAGAGCATTTTTCCATCTTGCAATGTTACAAATGTTGCAAGTTTGGACATACTAGTAAAACATGCCAGGAAGAGAAAGAAACATGTAGCCAGTGTTCTGGCAACCATCGTTTTAGAAATTGCCCAGACAGAAACAAACATCTGACCTGTACAAACTGCCACACACATAAGGAGGGAAAAGGTAAGCACAGTTCGTTTGATAAAGAATGCCCAATTTATAAGCGCATCAAAACTCTGATAATCTCATGTACAGATTATGGGGAATAACTCTATAAGAATTAATTTTCTGCAAATCAATTTACAAAGGTCCATCAGCACAATATCCACCCTCTGCAGCATTATCACAAAATATGACATAATTATGGTACAGGAACCATATTGCTCTGGAGGCAAAGTATCCTGTGTTCCTTTCAGACATCTAGTGATACAGGATATGGAGACATCCCTTGGGCTGCAGTTATTATACCGAATAATACAATTGCTCTACAGGTAACCCTCATATAACACGGTAGTTACGTTCCAAAAAAATTGACGTGTTACGTGAATCCGTGTTATACAAAACAAAGAACTAATACGAAAAGGAGGGTTAGGTTCCAGAAATTAAAAAACATGCTAGTATATTTTCATAATTAATATAAATATCTTCATTAACCCTTAACTGGTTTCGTAAATTTTACAATCATAACTGGTATCATGGGGGCTGCGCAGCCCCCAAGCAAAATTTGCCTTTAGAGAGCAAGTTTAACAATGTGACAGTTCAAAAGTGCATAAATGCTAAATGGAACCCTTCTTTAGTATAGTCAACTTTTATTTATTTATATAATTTTCTTTACTTAATTATTACAAGAGATCACAAAATTGTTACAACTTTTGGTGTATGCTTTTTTTAACAAAACAAAAATCTACCCTATTGTAAGTTTTTACCAAAGATATTTTTTTTTTCTTATTCTTAAGAAAGTAATCTTATAAAAAAGTATCTCTTATAGCCTCTAACTATCATTTGTTAAAAAACCACAGGTAATATAATCACTTCTATTTTTAAGACTCAGGAACATTTTAACACAATTACATAGTTCAGTCTTGAGAGTTATCACATAGTATTTTTGTAGTACTATGCACTTTGCAAACAAATTTCAAACAACTGTTGCACTTAGTAACATATTTACCATCTTTTTTTCCAGCACAAAATGACAACATACTCTTTTCAGAAGATTTCGGCTTGATCTAGCAATTTGTATATTATTATCATCTATTAGCAGTTCAAATGATTCTTTGGTAGTCATTTTAAAGTTTTGATGCAAGATTGAGATATCTCTGCAAAATAATTGTAAAAATAAAAAAAACATAAAAACACATTTCCACAAAAAACCAACGTAACTGGTATCGTGGGGGCTGCGCAGCCCCCAGAAGGTACGTAGCTCCATCCTTGTAAGTACTACAGGGCCGAACATTTGGCACTCGCTAAGAGTCGCAACGTAATGAGATTACATAAAATGGCAGCTGCGCACAACATTTAGATTTTTAGAAAATCATAAAAATATGACGCGTGGGGCCGCGCGGCCCCCATAAAACCAGTTAAGGGTTAAAATTTTTTTTACACGTTAACTGCTTGTTGTAATATGATACTTTCTGTCAGGGGGGGCCAAAAAATGAAAATTTGATATCTAATAATTGATTATAACGTAAATAAAAGGGTCGACGTACAACAGTCAGGAGAGCGACGATAAGAAAAATATATATAAACAAAGACCGGGGAGTCGTATGACCTTGAACCTGACACTGCTTTCTCCCAGGTAATAAATTTTACATCTGTGTGTTAAAGTATTTCACACTTTGTTTCTGCAAATGATGTTTTTTTCTGTAAATATATATTAAAACGCACTTATATACTTTAATTTTTTTTTTATAATATTATTTACTTTATATGCGATAAAAGAGGATAATTAAACTTATTTTCGATATTTTAAATNTGTGTACCAAATTTCACCACTTTAGGTTCAGCGGTTTGCTCTGGGCGATGATGAATCAGTGAATGAGTCAGTCAGGACAAGCAATTTTATATATATAGATAATGACTACAGTACATTACATAAATGAATACATAAAAAAAATACATTGCTTTAACTTGGACATTTTCAATTTATGAATGCACTCAGGAACCTAACTGCTGTAAAGTCTAGGTTTGTCTGTACTTAAGGTGAGTTTAACTAGATATGATTGCTATCTTACAAGGAGACCCTACGGCTTTTGATGATCTTTGGTGTAGAGGTAGTTCACCATGCGAGTGTACTACCTGTAAAATACTAAAGTGCAACACTCTAAGTTTCTTTTTCTCGATTATATTTAAGTTTTTTTCGCACTTTATATATATAAGTTACATGTTTTTCCGCTTGAGTGTCCTCTGGTGTGAGTGGTAACGCTCCTGACTCATACGCTTCAGTACTCGGGTTTGATTCTCTTGTGTATACTTTTTTGTTTTCCCTTTTTATTTTATTCATAGATACTTATTATGTATTTATTTATTTATAAATAAATGAATGAGTAAATTATTTTTTTGGTATTTTTTTANACTAATTTTTGATATTTTAAATTATTTACTATTAAAATAAACCACTATCAGATATAAAATAGAGTTTTATTTTTAAAAAAAACTACGACTGCCGACCTTGTACCGCGTCACGATGCCACACGACGCGCCGGTGGTCGTAGCTAGAACCGGTTTGCCATACAACCGCCGGCGTTCAAAGCCAACTGAATAGATGTCCACGAGAGGTCAGCACTAAGCATGCAGAAAACGCCGTACGATGCCAGGAAAATTTAACCTTGAGTAAAACTACATTGTTTACGTCTACCGGCGGTCGTATGGCGCTGTACGGGAATTTCCATTACAACGGCGTGCACGTCATATGGCGTTAAATGTGTTAAGTGATACATATTAATATAAATTAAACAATGTTTTCTTCGTCATCACTAAAAACACTATTAATTAACCAAGAGCGTTTTCTTTTTGGCAAGTTATCCTTATCCTCTGAGCATTTTTCTGCATTATCTTCAGATCCATGCTTTACCTTTTGCAAAAAGTATGTAATTTTAGATTGCTTGCTTCTAGTTAAAAAGTCTTTATAAATTTCCTTATATGGTGCTAAGCACTTATGAAGAATAAAGCAAGTATGGAATAAGGGAAAAACATTCGGCAACCTCAGAAGCAGAAGCGTTGCAATCTGGCAACATTGAAACAAGTTTCGAGAAGGACCACATGTATCGACAGAAGGTGAGAAAAGAAAATTTACATACTTAAGTACTAATAGTTCACGAAAATTATTATTTTTGTGAACTATTATTACTTAAGTATGTAAAAATTTATTACATTTCCTGTTGTACGAGGGTTTTACCCAATTCTCGAACCATGTCAGAGTGAATCCGTGCTATAAAAGTACTGTGTTATACAGGGGATGGTACCAATTCTCGAACCGTGTTAGAGTGAATCCATGCTATAGAAGTGCCGTGTTATACGGGAGTTACCTGTATTTCACCACAGGCAATTTACTACAAAAAATATTGTATGTATTGAATCCCAATACAACACACAAAAGCTGGTCATTGTTAGAGTGTACGCATCAAAGAGGAAAGATATACATCAATTGCAGATCCTGCAGAACGTCGAAGATTTCTTCCACGAACACCATATAATTATTGTGGGAGATTTTAATGCCTTTTCACCAACTTGGGGCAGCGAGACTTTGGATCAAAGGGGGCAGGCCATTGAAGACTTTATGGCATGTAACAACCTCAATATTATTAATGATCTTGATTCTCCCCCAACTTTTGAAGGGCCTAATGGGTTTACTTGAATTGATATCACCTGTGTTTCATCTAATTTGCTTGATGATATTCAAAATTGGAGGGTATTAACAGATGATAGTCTATCTGATCATAATTATATCTCATTCAGGTTATATAAGGAACATGGGAACACCTTTGAAGTTCAAAAAATTTATAACACTAACAATGCTAATTGGGAACAATTTTTTGGCTACCTGGATAATTACATTATCCCACAGTCTGACTTGCAGGACAGGGATGCAGCAGTGGACTTTATCAACCGGCAAATACGTACCATCGGTAATGCCTGTGATTGCACCTTTTCTATTCACAAGCCAAATAAAAAGGAAGTTCCTTGGTGGAATGATGAGTTGGCATACATGAGATTAAAGAACAACAGAAACAGGAGGCTATTTCAATGCTACAAAACTCCTGAGAGAACTTTATTAAAAACTTAATACCTTGAGTATCAAGCAAATTACAAGGCTGCCATCAGAGAAGCCAAGATTCAGTCCTGGCATGAATTCTGCTCATCTGCCACATCTGATCCTTGGGGGTTTGTTTACAAGTACAGTGCTTCGAAACTTAAAACACCCACCTGTCTTATAGGATTCACAGAAGGTGTTGATGGCAGTATGGAAAACACAGTTGAACGTTTGATGGACATTTTGTGTTCAAAAGATAATCCCTAAGAGATTCTGAATTTCATCAACATATAAGAAATCAAACAGCTACTCGTCTGCTGGTCTCTTACCCTTCTCCTCAGTTCACAGTAGTAGAAGTTAATGAGGCTATAAAAGGATTGCCCCCAGAAAGGCACCAGGCCCCAATGGGATCACTACGGATATAGTCAAAATGATATGGGAACATTGCCCTGAGATCCTTTTGAATCTTTACAACTGCTGCCTATGTTATAATGTCTTTCCAACAGCATGGAAGAAAGCAAGACTAATCATGATTCCAAAAACAAGGTCAGCCAATATTCACACACCAAATGATTACAGGAACATCTCTCTTCTACCGATGATGGGAAATGTCCTTGAACGTCTTCTAACAAACAGACTGACCTGGCATTTGAAACCCAAGGTTACCTGCATCAGCAACAATTTGGATTTCGTCCAGGGAAGGGTACGGTTGATGCCATCCTCTCTCTAACACGTAAAATCACAGAGCTTCAGGAAACATATCCTTATGTTCTTGGATTCAGTTTGGACATCGCTGGTGCTTTCAACTAAATAAAACCATTGGCTTGGTGGCCAATGGTTTTATTTAGGCTTAGGCAAAGCCAATTCCCTGCTTACATTTATAACATGATCAATGAATATTTACAAGAATGCATGGCTACCTTCAGCATTGGCTTGATCACATTCAACAGGCAAATCACCCATGGTCGTCCTCAGGGGTCTGTCTTCGGCCCCATCCTTTAGAGTCTTATTTTTAATGATTTCCTAAATACAAACCTAGGTGGTGAATGGGCTGTTGCGTACGCGGATGACGATATGATTCTAGTATGTGCTCGATCCAGGGCAGAAATAGAAAAAAAGGCAACCAACATCCTAGCTGAGGTAGTGGAGTGAGGTACAAATAACAAGTTGGATTTTAACCCCAAAAAGACTAAAGTATTATCTTTACAAAATCAAGGGCTCCACACCTATACAGAAGGACACCTATGATCCATATGGGAAACACTAGTGTACAGATTGTACCTTCACTAAAATACTTGGGCCTGATTTTACATCACAAGCTCAGCTGGATATCTCACATACAGTACATCTGTGATAGGACAAACCTACTTTTTAATACCATGTCAAGAATAGCAAAAAGTAAATGGGGCTTTGCTCAAAAATAATGAACATAATATATGATTTGGTATTTATATCAATGATTAGTTATGCTGCTCCAGTCTGGTCTGACTGCCTTGGAATGGTGCATATCGATAGAAAACTACAAAGTGCACAACGCAGAGCACTTATTCGTATCTGTAGGGCTTACTCTACAGCTCCCACAAAAGCATTACAACTTTTGGCTGAAAAACTGCTCATCCAGCTTACCATCAGCTTAATCACACAAAGGTGGCTCATCCTAGACGATCAAATCAACTCGATCAATGGAATACCTCATGATAACATTGAACGCACTAAAAAGGGTGTCCCCAGCATTAACCCAGCTTACTGGCCTGACATCGCTTATCAACCCTGGCCCATACAACATCTCACCATATTTACAGATGGCTCAAAGAGAAATACTACTGTTGGATGTGCCTTTGTAGTATATGCTAATAATGAAGAAACATTCACATATACAACAAGACTTGGGGAAACCTGTTCCATTTCTCAAGCAGAACTCTGGGCCATTCTTTCAGCCAATTAGATGGTGTGACTCCATATATAATAGAACAGAAATAACTATCTTTGCAGACCCTATTCGTCTATTCAAGCCATTCACAACCTCCAGTGGCGTTCACCTATAGTCCATGATATCTTGCTGGAATTGGCCAAAGATATCAACAGGTATGCCATCGTTTTGGTCGGGTCATGCTGGTGTTTCTGGCAACGAGTGGGCTGACCAACTTGCCTGCATGGCCTCTGAACTAGAAAGTGAACCAAGCTATAATGCCACTCCCCAATGTCACATCTTAAGACAAACAAAAGAAAATGCCTTTGCTATTTGGCAAAGACAATGGGAGGAGCATAGCGAATGTCTTACAAAGGAGTTTTTCCCCAAGGTTTCTGATTCTACTCTTCCAATCATTGACCAAAAATTGGTCCAATTCTATACTGGACATGGGAAGTTTAACCAATATCTTCACAGGTTTGGCAAATCAGAAAACTCATTGTGCGAAATTTGTAACAAAACAGATGGAGTAAAACACTATCTGTTTAAATGCCCTATGTTGGATGATAAGCGTTTTACCATCACCACTCTACTTCTGCTAGAAGAAAATTGGCCTTACAGCCTTTACATATTTGTCAAAGACAAAAACTGTTTTGTAGCATTTAAAGAACTAGTTTATACTTATTTCAACAGAACTACCATTAATTAGGTCACTTTGTCTCAATGGACTGATGTTTTCTTGAACCATGCACAAAATTTTGTACTGCTTTGTTTATTTAATGTACACATAATAACATGAACATTAGGGTGTTAACTGCATTTTCAGTGTCATGATAACTTGTTTCCACATAGTTCAATGCATTATAACGTTTGTCGCACCCATATTGGGTTTCATAGTGTACTATTACATTACGTGTTCTCTTAGTTTGTTAACAATATCATATGCTGGTATTGTTGGTAACATAGCAAATTATTTTATGTAAGTATTTGACTACTCTGCGGTCAATAATATTTCTAAAACATATAGCTGTAATCTAACATATTCTTGTTATGTAACCTGTTTTACATGTATTATGCCTGCAAACATTCTGCTCTCAACCTCAGTGGTGCTCTGCGAAGCCGAGGCCATCTTCGGAAATAAAGATTTATACAAAGTGAAGTGTCCCAGAACACAGTGCACATGATTTTTTGTGCTGACAGCGTTGTTTTGAATTTGTGTCTTGTGGGGGACCACGAGTGCCTCCACTCCATTGACTGTTGTTTTGATTCTGGAGTGACATGACAAATCCAAGTTTCATCACCAGTAACAATTTTGTTTAGGAAATCATTACCCTCTTCACTGTATCAGGTAAGAAATGTCAAAGCACTTCCAAGTTGCTTCGTTTTGTGGACATCCGTAAGCATTTTGGGAACCCAACGGAAACACAATTTGCGATAATTTAAGCGATTTGTGACAATCTCATGCAAAACAGTTTTTGAAATTTGTGGAAACTCATCACAAAGCAATCTTATTGTGAACAGTCTGTTTTCAAGAATTTTCTCATTCACTTTTGCAACCAAACCATCAGAACAACAGAAGGCCGGCCACTCCATGCTTCGTCATGAACATTGGTGCGTCCAGCATTGAATTATTGAACCCACTTTCTCACCATTCCATCACTCATTACATTTTCATCATAAATCTCTACAAGTTGATGATGAATTTCAACTGGCTTAATATTCTTTGCGTTCAAAAACCGTATTACAGAATGCACTTCACAGTCGGGGGGATCGGCAATCATCTTAAACATTTTGAACGCTCACTAACACATGGAAAAACAACACAATCCAGCTCTAATGGCATCATTGGACTGACAATCAACCAGAGACACGTGTGTGCAGGCGCTGAACTGTGATACTACTATTGCGGTGGCAGTAGAACGAAATGGTACTTACTTTTCGGACACGCCTTGTATATATAATAATTTTATTTTATTGTACAGTACATATTCAGGCTTAGAAGAATAGATAGATTTTTTATTAAGTTTAATAATTATTTCAGGTTTTTGATTCACTAACAATTTTTTATATATATATATATATATACAGTACAAATTTATAATTTTGTTCTATTAAAGCTTGCTGAGTAAAAAAAGTGTTTAAGGCAAAAGGGCAATTAGTTAATTTGACAGTGTCGACTTCTCATTTCAGTATAAAATGGAAATTCTAGTTGAAAAAGTTTACATGGTAAGATAAAAGTATTTCTCTTTAAATGAAGTATAATTTAAAACATAAAATGGAAAATATTTCTGTGTTTGAAATAAATATTTGATAATTAAATAGAATTTTATAAAATTTGTACTGTTAAAGTAAACAAAAAAAAAAAAAAGACTAATTTTAAATGAAAAATTAGAAATAAATACAACTAAAATAATTTTAAAACTTTTTAGTTGTACCATGATTCAATGAGACATTTCTCTTTTTGTAACATTATGGACGTAATTCATTTGAAAGCACAAATTACTTTATGGTAGTTTCTTCTTTCCATCCATTCCCTTTCCTGTAATTCTATGGTAATTACTGTAAGGAACATAAGTTCCTGAATGATTGTTATAAATGAGATTGTTTACATGCAAACCATTACAGCATACATTTGGGTGATGAGGAGATCTAGAAAAAAAAAAAAGATAATCACTCATTTTATGTAACAAAAAAATATTTTTATAAAAAAAACAGGAAATTACAAAAAAAATTTTATGGTATTCCTCACTGAGAAAATTACTGTAATATTTATTCTATATTATAGAAAAACTCTAACTACTGCATTTTCACATGTATAATCTGCAGAAAATTACTAGAACAAAAATAAAATCTTTACATAATCCTTCTTACTGTATACCAACAGGAGCAGCCATTGCTCCATACACTTCAGTTCATAATTGCAATAAATTAGTAACATACAGATATCCAGATTATATGAAGAACCATTTAAAGAAAGAAAAAAAGAATATTGTTTCTATTTGGATCTTGATTTTCATTTGATAAAGTGCTCCATTAAAGAATTGAGCTGTACCCTAGTGACTAGTACATCACCTTCATTAGAAGTATAGTTACTTAAATGCTTTCATTGATTATTTGATATCTCATAAACATTTTTTTGGTTTCTTAGGAGAGATTATCATCCCCTTGAAATTAATCTTGACTGATTAAACGAAATAATATTTGCATGAAAAAGGACCAAAAAAATCCTTAGATAACAACAACTTAATCATTTCAATGTAATACAGTCAAATCCCTTTACAGCAATATTTACCAGAACAAGAAAAAATATTGTTGTAGACAGATTTATTGTTATAGGGACTATATAAGTTTTTAAAAAGTCTCCCCTTTCTCATTTAACATTGTCAACATTATTTCTATAAAGTCAGATAACGTTAGAACAGAAAACCTTAGTATTATTTAACCCCTTTAGAAGATTTAAGTGATTTTGCATATTATTTCTACAGTATAACTTAAACATCAAAATCCAAAATCAATCAGAACTTGAATCCTAGGCAAAAAAATCTTCCTAGTTTAAATAAGTAAAACTAAAAATAATTATATTTTAGAATTTCTTGAATAATAGTGCTTTTTGTAATTAATATAATAAACTCATTTAAAATTCAATAAAGCTCTCTTCAAAAGTGTAGAGATGTCTTAGTGTTGCAAATTACACTAATTCTAAAACAAAAAGAGGTTTTGTTACAAATACTTTTACTTAGTACGATCGGTTTCTGCTTAATTTCAAGATTTTACTGTAACTTACAGGTTTACTATAATTTATAATTTCTTGAAAAAACTGGAAAGGATAGAATCAAACCCAAAAAAGTACAAAATAGTTTAGAAAAAGTTAAAACTTATTTCCTTAAAAGTTATCAAAAAATTATGCTCAAAAGCTTATTTCAGCCTAACAAAGAAAAAAATGTTAATTAATTGTAAGCACTGAACAAAAACTTTAGATGCTAAACTATCAAAAAAACCCCCATGTAAATCTATCAACCCTGCTCATCAATACTGATGACTACTAACTGCAGATAATGTCCACGGCAGAATTGCTGTATTAATATAGCACATTTTAATTCTAAAATCAAGTGGTAAATCAATAATGCAGTAAATTTAATTTTAATTTTATAGTTGTAGAAAAAGGAAAATACTGTGTACTTTACAGATACAGTATAGAAAAAAATGTATTGCTAGACATAGATTTATCACATTAGAAGGATATTGTTCAAATCAGAGAAAGTTTCATGTTAAGCTAATACACACTGCAGAGCAAACTACATTCATTATGGAGATATTCATTGTTATATCAATACTTGCTGCACCAAAATTCAACTGTTTAATTTTATTACTATATAAAGGTTTTATATGTTAAAAAAAATAATAATAATAAGCAAAACTTAAAAATCATAAGTTAGGTGGGGAAAAGTAAAATTCAATCTTTTGTTAAAAGTTCAATCTCCTTAAAATTTACATAAAGTTAAATAACAAATTTACTTAGAAAACACACACTGTTAACTTACTCAAACAACACCCAAACCATATAATAGCATAAACAGAATCCTCCAATCACAATTATTCCAATAATTATACAGAAAAGTATTGGAACATGGCGTACCTAAAGACAAAAGAAATATCAATCAACAAATTATTTTAAAATATTTTTAAATCAAAGTATAATGTAAAATGTTTTATATTTTAACAAATTTAAAGATTTTTAAATTAACAGACCATAAAATTTAATTTTGAAATTAAAAAAAAAAGCACTATAATAAAAGAAATTATTAAAATTGCTTAAAAACTTATTAAAATTACTTAAAAACTGTACTATTATATGAGAAAATTTTTTTATTTGTTTACTAATTCTAGAATTTTTTAAGACTATAGAACACTACATAAATCATGATAATTTAAAATATAAATTGATACTGATTAAAATGTATGTACCATAACTTAATACTTTACACTACACTAAAATATAATTTATTTCAAGAAATATATCTTACGTCTTCTTGAAAATCTTCCCAATAAAGTTCACAAGTCAGGTAGGAACATATAGCATTTGTTAAGTCATCTGAAATGTATTAATTTTTATTAAATAAAAAATATTTTGTGAAAATATTATGGTTTTCATTACGTACTTCTTAAATTTGCATATTAGCTGTTAACATTATCATTACTAGAGAGTATTAGTTATAATATTAACACAAAACTTGTTTATTTAACTTTCTTAACTGACTGTACATCATTTAATCATTAATTTTATTTTATTATTTAGATGATAAAATTTTGATTTAAATAACATTCTAAACTTTTTAAAATTAATATATTTTAAAATATAGATTAAGGAATATTAACATATATTTCAAAATACAAAATCTGTGAAAATTTAAATGTTATGTAATAATTTAATTAAAATTCCAGATTTAAATAAATTTTCTTAATATCAATTTAATTTTGTAAAATGTACTATTATATGAAACAAATATAAATTAATGTACAAAATATAAATATGAATAAATATAATAATATAAAATAAATATTTTACCTTCAATATCTTGGAAATCTTTCAGAGAAAGAGTTGTTAACAAACCAATAATGCACTGTCGGATTATGCCCTATAATTATAAAAGTGTTAATCCTCAAATACATTTTACATAAAACATATGAAATTTTAAAAAATTTCCAATGATTTCATATTATTGAGATGCTAATAATTATTCTTAATATTTGTCTATACAGTATATAAAAGTCAAATACTATACATATTTATATACCTATTAAAATAGAGAGAAAAGCTTTGTCTATTTTCTGATACTAATGGCAACAAAACAATAACAACAACAATAGTAAAACATTTAAAAGCCTAATATTGTTCTTATTGAGTGACATTTACAGAGCCAAATAATAAGATATTCTATAGAATTTGAATATTCAATTTCAAATTTTCATTACACTATCTTCCAGTTAATATGAAAAATTAAGACTAAAACCAAAAAATTTTTTATGATGAGTTAAACAAGCACAAGCTTAAGAAAAATTTTTTCTTAATCTCAATTTTTAATGTCTCCATTTCTCTTTGAACTGTTTTGCTATATAATAAATATACATACATACATACATACTGGAGAGAAACTGTTGTAAACAGAGAAACATAAAATGGTTGTCCAAGTGGTAAGGTTCCAAATGGCCCAAGCACCATGGATATATATATATATCATGGATATTTTATTTAATATATACAATTAAATAAAATTTTTTCAAATATCACATTCATATTCACATTCTGTTTTCTATAAGTTGCAAAGTACATCATTTGATAATAAAGTATTACTGTATAAATTACTAGATTAATAATTTTATTGCATCATAAGTGCTTTAAAGTTACAAAAAAAAAATTACAGTTTAGAAGCACAAACATAATATCCTTAATATTTCATCATTTGTCTATTTTGTAAACTAGATATTCAAGCTATTTAAAATTTAACAATCTCAGCAGGGAAAAAAAGCTGCATATGAATTACTTATGAATTTAGTTTACTTTCTTAAAACATACTGTATTGACATTTTAAAATATATTGTATGAAGGCAAAGTTTTGAAAGTGAAAAATATTAAAAATAGAAATTGTCAGAATTATATAAAATCTAAATTAAAATTTGCTTCTTTACCTTACATTTGTTCTGTAAATTTTGAAGTTTTTGTTCATCACAGGATTCTGATGACTGGAAGGATTTGTTTTCTTTTTTCAATTTATTTTCCATATTTTCATCTATACTATGGCCTAATAACTTTTTATTTCTGTTGTACAAGACGCTCAGTACATCACATCGCATAATGTCACAGAAATTTGCAAGGCACACAGCATCTTCTGCCTTTAAAACAAATACTCTGAATTATTAAATTTAATTAATAATATTAATTAAAAATTTTTAAATCTATAATCATATTTGCTATAAAAAAAAACTTCATTATTTCATTTAATTATATTTTTTAAAACTCAGAGTGAATACTGGTATGTAATGTTTTAATTCCAATAGCTTAAAAATTAAACTTAGTCTTGAACAAAATACTATAATTATGCTATTTACACACAAAATTAATAGCTACATGCAGACTTATGTATAACAATTCTTACTGGACTTGTTGATCTCCCATGTGTTTTGTCCCAATGACCTGCAAAAAGTTGTTCACAATGAAATTTCTGACCACATGCAGGACATGTCCATTCTTCCATTTCACTAGAATCTCTTTGGGGCCACCAAAATATATCACGTTGGGGATGGAAAGGGCATTCTAATGGCAGAGTAACACGATATCTATCCAGAATGGGTAGAAATTTCTGAAAATATGTAATTTTTTGATGATAAATAACTTTTAAAAATTTTTAAATTACAATTTTAAAGTAGGAGTATTACAAACCTTCATAATTATATGTTGGACAAATTTTGATTTTTCCCAAGAACAAGAAAAAAGCGTAACAGAAGGTCCATTCCATCCCACATGGGACAGCAACAGCAAAATCACTACCTATATGCAGATATAACAAAACAAATCATTAAATATTAACTTTTACTAAATATTTAAATAATACTATTATTTACCATACTAATAAAATTACTAAAACCCAAACTCTTACTGAATTAGTAAGCTCCAATGGTTCCAAACCTGTTTGCTAACAATGGTTGAGGGGAACCTTAGTAATTTATTTTAACAAGTTTATTTTTATTACTAATATTTCAAAACATAAAAATAATAATACATAATAATTATTGACATATCATTAAATCTTATTGAAGTAAAACACAGTTTTGTATTTAGATTTATATTTAGTAGAAAAAGAAAGCCATTAATTCTTATTTCAGTTTTTATTTCATCCTATTTATAATTTATTCTTATTTTGTATCGGTATAGAAAGAGGTCGGTAAATTAAATATAATTTTGGAAAAGGGTCAACAAGCAAAAATGATTGGAATCTGTAGTACTGGCAGGATTTATTTCAGGAAGTGCATCAATGCACAATACATTAATTCAATAAAGTAATTGAAATTAATTACTGTCATATTAGTTACACAAAATTAATGAAAATTTACAAGGTGATAAGGATTGTCCAATAAAATAAAATTCTTATTATATTGTATTCTTTTTTCTTTCCACATTTTTGTTTGGGTTAGAAGATACACTTGCATCTCCTTGCAGTACCCTTGGTTAAAATCTGTGCTCTAGCACTTTTGGGTAATGAAACCCATCGGGAGAACTGCATGATAAAGGGCTTGGGTGCCCAAAAATGTGGGAGGAACAATACTTTATTGACGATTGTAAATTTAAATTAAGTGCAGTTTGGGTTTTATTATAAAAATCTGAGTTTATTCATTACACTTACTATTATTATTTGCTAAATATTAAATAATAAAAACAATTAACTCAAGCAAAATATACAGATATATAGTTTTTCATTATTTTCTACTCTTAACATAAAATTTTTAATTAAAAATTCTCACTAATAATATAAAATGTAAAGTTGAATACTATAAAATTGCTATAAATGGCTTTATTTTATGTGTCAAATAAGTTTAAGCAATCAAAAAAATTTTTTTATATATATTTGTATATTATATTCAATTAAATGATAATATTGTAGTATATTAATTACTACTATTATTACCATCTATTCATTTATATATTATAAATATCAATTGTTCTATAGATTTTATAAGACTAATAACTGAAAAATGTAGTGTATCAAAGATATTAAATAAATTAGAGTTAAGTTTCATTGTTTTTGGACTAAATTTTCAGATTAAATTAATTTTTTATTTTTTACAAATTTGTTCATAAATCAGTCAGTCAGTCATAAGAAAATAGAAATATAACCAGGAAATATTAAACTATTCTAAATCAATATCCAGTAACTATTCACTTACAATCATTTTTTAAAATTTATAATCAATCACTGAACAAAATTATGATGCCATCAATATTGGATTTCTGGGACTGCAGAACAGAAGAAACATTCAAGTAAGCCATCATTGGAACTATAATCATATTATATCATCATTTATAATATTGATATAAAGAGAAAAGAATGCAATACAATTTCTTATTGTATTATTGGTTTTCATGCAATTGGTTCTATAATATTGGCAAGTTTTTTAAGATTGTTACAGTAATGTTATGAAATTACAAACCAATTATTTCTATAATAAAAATATGAAAAATGTAAAGAACCACAGACAGTGCATAATAATAATTTCATTAAATAACAACATTCAAAGCCCAAATAGTATATCTACTAAACTGCTGAACGATTGCCTAATAATTTCATTACACAAAAATTAATCCAGTTGCTATTAAATGGAAGCAATATCCACTGGTAATCAATATAAAAAGCATAATTTAATATTTATTTATTAATTTTTGGTAATAAATATAATTAGTGACACCTGCAGATCAAAAAAGGGAGGGAGTCACAAACTATAAAAAAAAAGAACATCATACATTATATAAGAAGCTTCAAACTGTAAGTCAATATCAGATCGGTACTCCCACTAGGTAGCACTGGTTGCAATTGGGACTAACTTGGCTTTGAAAACAAGGAACATTCCTTGTTTTCAATGTGAAGTGTTGGTCAACATACAACTAAGTTGAATGGGACAATGAAAAATATCGTTCATTAGTTTCTTTTATATTTGTGGAATAGGCTAGAAGTCATGAATTTTCTGTTGTTGATAATGGAATTTGTAGCACCCTTGGGATTAGGAAAAGGGACACATGCCCCAAATGCCACAATATATGGGCATCCCTGAATATGACCATCTAAAGATAATACCAGAGCTGTGGAGTCGATAAAAAAAACACTCAACTCTGATATGACTCCAACTCCTGATAATTTTAGTAGGCTGACTCCAACAAAATTAAATACCAAGTCATTTTATGAGGGCGGAAGTGCTCGTAGGGGGATACCCTACTCTGAACTCTGAAAGAAGCCCAAGGAGTTTACCCAAATACTTTTATAGTTAGTATTTTTAATATTTAACTTACATTAATATTTATTTGTATAAAAGTATTTGGG
>NW_019385034.1:421548-467669 GCF_000671375.1 Centruroides sculpturatus
CATGTATTCAATATAGTGGCCTTCTGTAGTGTGATGTATGTATTTCTATTCAATTCTAATGTTTCCAGGCTTTTGTGTAGTGTGTGTGGTATCACACCTGTACAGGAGAGAACAACAGGTACAATAACTACCCTATCCATCCTCCACAGATGCCTTATTTCCTGGGAAGTTCTGTGTACTCGCTAATTTTTTCAGTGCATGTGTTTTGTACATTGTGAGTGTTTGGAATGGCTATGTCTATAATGTATGTGATTTTACTGTGTTTGTCAATGAGTGTGATGTCTGGTCTGTTGTGGTAAATTGTTTTATCTGTGATTATGGCTCTGTCGTAGTACAGTTTGTGTGTGTTGTTTTCCAATACTGTCTGTGGAATATACTTATTATTATTATTATTACATTGGTTAAAGTCCCAGGAAAATGCATACTAGAGATTAAGTAAAGGTTCGGATAATTGAATACAGTCGACCCCCCCCTATAAGATATAGATATGTTCCAATTTATTAGGAATCCGATTTCTTACAAGTCGTTCCAATCACAGCCCGACACGTGTCAAGTTTACGGACTACGGCTGATTGAAAGGTTTTCTTCCATAAAATTAATCGATTCTACACTAATCCGACTCAACATTTCCAAAATACGTATATTTTTTCGTAGTTTTATAGGAATCGTAATTATAGGGATCGTAATTATAGGGGGGGTCGACTGTATTTTTAACAGTAATAAAGGTTTTTAAATTTGCATCCTTTTACCTCTTAACAAATGCTAGTCTTTGAAACAATTGTAATTCTCTAAATTTATAGAGGGTTACAGATCTATATTCTGTGGGAACTGTATTTTATGGTGCTATTGATCATTCACATAAATTTATATTGAAGATGGTGCTTAAATGTCTAAAGTCATAAGGAAGTACGAGCTTGCTCTGGAATCTCAACAAAGTTAATGAAAGCACAAAATCAAATCAGTTCTTCGTAATGGAGGAACTTTTGGTTATCTGTTTTAATTATTTAACTTGGAATTGGAACAATTTAGGTAATAGGTACAGTAATACCCCGAACTTGCACGATAGGTGGGACCAAGCAATAACCACATAAGTTGGGTATAATTTCGCATATAAATAAATACATAAAAATTATTTTTAATTGGGGCCGGAAACTAAAGAAAATAATTTAGAAAAAAATGTTTAATAAAATCTTATATAATACATATGTATAACAAATTATATTATTAAAATCGTAAACCAAAGTTGTTTTGATGTAGATGGCTTCATAAAATCTAACAAATTCGTCTGACGGCTCAAAGATTTGTTTTCTCTTGCAAAATTTCCTCATAGCATGCTAATAATTTTTTCATTTCTCATTTTGTAGAAGAAATGCACTCTTTGTTGGAGTCTATATTTTCTGAAATTTATAACCCGTTTTCAATTGAACTGAGGCCTTCTGTCAAGTTTCCAACCGTAATTCTATCTTCTGATTGAACTGGGTCTAAAGAATCAAGTTCTTCAATGTCTTGCTCTTGCTCACGCATTTCTATAAGCTCATCAGTTGTCAGCTCCTGATTGTTGGAATCCAGCAGTTCTTGAACATCATCACTATCCATTTCTAAATTTATTTTCCTGGCAAGATCGATAACTTCTTCAATCAAATTACCAATTTCATCAGGCTCTGGCACTGATTCGCCTGAGTTTTAGTGGTGAAAAAAAAGGACATAGTTTTTTCCAGATGCCATTTAAAGTGTTTTGTGAAATGTCATTCCAAGATTGTCCAATGATTCTCACTGCATCTAAAACATTGAATTATTTCCAAAAGTCTTTAACAGAGAGCTCATTGTTTTGTCTCATAGCTTCATGCAGATGTGAAAACGATCATCTCGTTTGAATGTTTTGATGACTTCCTGATCCATCGGTTGAAGCAAGCAGGTTGTATTTGGTGGTAAAAATACAACTTTCACACATGGGTCAAACTTAAAGTTGCAGGGGGATGACCAGGTGCGTTTTCGATTATTAGCATCACTTTAAATGGAATTTGTTTAGATTGGCAATAACGTTCGACTTCAGGTATGAAGTGATGACCAAACCAGTCCTCAAAAAGGGAAACTGTCACCCAAGCTTTACAATTCAACTTTCAAATCACAGAGAAGCCAGCTTTAGATTTATTTTTCAATGCTCTTGGATTTTCTGAGCAATAAACTAAGAGAGGTTTTAACTTACAATCACCAGCTGCATTCGTGCCAATCATCACGGTCAACCAATCTTTGGTGGCATTAAAACCTGGAAAGGTTTCTCTTCACGCGCGATAAAAGTTCTTTTAGGCATCTTCTTCCAGAACAGGCCAGTCTCGTGTACGTTGAATATGGTTTGGCTGGTATAGCCACCTTCATCTATCATAGCTTTGAATTTCTCTGGATAGTAAGATGCAGTCTCTTTATCAGCATTTGCCACATCTCTACTTTCTGCAATGCTATGCCAATTACAGCGACTTTTGAATCGGCTGAACCAACCGTTACTAGCTTTAAACTCTTCATCTTTAGCTACTTCTCCAGCATCCTCTCTTTCAATCTTTCAAAAATCAGCTTAGCTTGAGAGCACACTGTGTTCTGATCAACAGGACAATTTTTCACGTTTACTTGATTATCACACCATAATTTTAACATTGTTTCCATCTCAACGATAATACAGTGACATTTACGAATGATGCTTGAATTTAAAGATTGAGCATTTTTCACAGCTTTGAGAATTTTTTCTTTACCTTTTATAATTGTTCTGACCATCGATTTCAGTAGATCAAACTTCTTTGCCAATTCACAAATTTTTATTTTTGTATCGAAGTCTTTAATAATGTTAACTTTACTTTCCAAAGATAAAGTTTTTATTTTCTTGTTTGATGCAGAAGAATCAGTTCTATTTTGTTTGGATGACATAGTAGAGTTTCTCGAGTCTCCGTAGATATAACAAACACAGAAATTAATAACACAAAATAAATTGTAGCTATGCGTCAATTCCGCACGACACGTCCTAACATGTAAGCTGAACAATAGTGTGGGGGGAATGAGTAATCAAGAGTTGCGTGGTGCTGAAACAAAAGACGAGTCGACGAGATTTGAAAGTCGCGTAATTCCAGGTTTGCGTAAGTTGAGGTATTACTGTATTTTATTATTTGCTTATAGTATTTCTGTGACATATGATGGATGTCTATATTTTTAAATTAATCTAAATTTTATTTTTGTATGGAAAATTATTTATTTATCATGATAAAATTATATTATTTTTTATATTTATGTAAACGGAACTTTTTAATCTTATTAAAGCATTTTCAATATAAGTATATATTTATAGAATTCCAATTTTTTTTATTGCATTTTAAAATTATTAAATTAATATTTTTAGCTAATATGCAAAGTAATGGAGATGTATCAGCCAAGTGCTGTGGTTCTTCAATGCGGTGCTGACTCGCTGTCCGGAGATAGACTTGGTTGCTTTAATCTCACATTAAAAGGACATGGAAAGTGTGTGGAATTTGTGAAAAAGTACCAAATGCCACTTCTGTTGTTGGGAGGAGGAGGATACACTATTAGAAATGTTGCTCGATGCTGGACTCATGAAACATCTGTAGCCTTGGGAGTGGATATTGCCAATGGTATTTTTTTGACGTGACTTAATTAAATTGTTAAATCAATTCCAAATTATTTTCTGTATAATTTTAGAATTACCGTATAACGATTATTTTGAATATTTTGGACCCGATTTCAAGTTGCACATCAGTCCTTCAAATATGGCGAATCAAAACACACCAGAATATTTAGAGAAAATTAGGTAGGTACCTTTATTTTTTGGATAACATTATTCAATTATATTACTTATTGTAATTTTGAAATCTTTTTTAATTTTGAAGAACTCGGTTATTTGAAAATCTCCGCATGCTTCCTCATGCTCCGGGGGTACAAATGCAACGTAAGTGTTTCGTCAAGCTGAATATTTTCCTTCTGTTTCATTATTTTTAACAATAATTTATGAGAACTTTTGATGCATTGTTGATTACAATATTAGGATAGTCATTGTGAATTAGATTAAGCAAATTTTAATACTATATCTCATAAAAATATAAAGATGAAATGTTATATTTAATGACATTATTTTTGAAAACTATACTTTAAATAACAATGAATATAACAGTCACATAAAACTGATTTAAAGATTATTATTGACTTCGCACTGGTTGTAATGTTTATGTTGTAGAAAATCTGCTCTAATCTTTCTAAATGTTTTTTATATATAAAAGGTACTCCTGCCAGTCCTAACTAATTATTGTATAAGTCATTTGGATTATAAGGTCGTACACAAAGAAAGTGAGTCAAAAAGTGACAAATGCAGGTTAATTTTTAAAAGTGTCGAAATTTCTTTTTGCTTTTGGCCAGAATGTTTATTAGAATTGGTTCAGATTAGCAAGAATTCACTGTATAAATCAAAATTTTATTTTTAAGATTATGAATTTTAAAATTTTGATATGTTTATATACTTGTGTAATTTGTATTTATCTTATTTAAAACTTAATAGAAGGATAATTCTTTCATTTCTGTCTTGAACAACTATACATTTCTGCTTCTGCTAACTCAATGCCATTTTATTACATTTACACAAAGCACTTTAGTTCTTTCCTTTATGTCAGCTTTGCATTTGTGTAGCAGTTGATATTTTGGAACTTTTGGCCAATGAATTAAGTTATAAATAATTTGTAATAAAATTATATTTGACTAAGTGCTGCTATATTTTAATTTACACTGTTACTAATACAGGCATAATCTGAAGTTTACAGTATTTGATTTTGAGTTACATATATTTTCCATATACTACTGCCTGTGCAAGGCATTACCACTATAGTATAAACTATATAACTTTACTAATAGCTATTTCATCATAACAAATGCATACATAATTATATGTGCTGTTGTCTAGCAGTCTTTGATAACATTTTGCAGATTTGACAATACTAAAAGGGGAATCAATAGTTGTAGAGATGTAACAGTCAGAGATACTGTAGATTATAAACTAGACTGCCCTTGCTCAACAGCAAACACCAAGAATTTTATTTTTTATATTGAAGTTAATTGTACCATTCCATTTACCACTACACCAATTAGGAGAGACAGTTTAGTTTCAGATATAGAAAATTTGTTGATGGTGTGGATTGACAATGAAATAGGAAGAAATGTGGCTTTGAGCCAGGTTGCAATTCAAAGTAAAGCATAAAGCCTCTTCAATGATCTCAAAATTAAAAAGGTGTGAGACAACTAAAAATGCTGCATTTGGAGTGAGTAAAGGGTGTTTTGATAACTGTAAGAGAAGAAACCTGCAACATTAAAGTGCAAGGAGAGGTTGCAGGTGCAGATATAGTAGCTGGAAACATTTCCATTTGAACTGATAAAAATTATACATGAGGGCTAATTAAGGCAAACATCAAACCTTTAATGTGAATGAGATGGTCCCACAGTGGAAGAAAACACCTTCCAGAAAGGGGATTTTCTTCTCTAGAAATGAAGTATGTGGCTTTGATGTGTCAAAAAATGCTTATCCTGTGTTAGGAGCAAATGCATTGTGACCTTAATTTGATTGCAGAAAATTAAAGTAAAAGTAGCCTTCCTGTAATTTGGAAGTCAAATCCAAGGCATAGCTCACTGAAACCTACTTTGAAGAGTAGTTTACATGCCACTTATTCCTGCCATTAAAACGTTTTGCAGATAGCAAATTTAAAATTTTGTTTATTGTCAACAATGCTCCTGATCATCCAAGAACTTCCATATTAGGATTAATCTCATCTAGTAATTGTTCTTCTGTCAAATACCATGGCTCTGTTCTAGCCAATAGATTGGAACAAAATAGCTGAACTTTTAAGTTCACCATTTATGAAGAACATTAACAAAATTAATTGCAGCCACTGATAGTGAAGAAGTGTTTAAAAAATTTTGGAAAGGTTTCACCATTTTGGATGGTGTTAAAATTATGAGAGTTGTATGACAGGATATTAAAATAACCACTCTCCAATAAATTGTGTTTGCAGTTATTTGATAACTTTGGGAATGTGATCTTTGAATTCTTCAACGTTATGCATAGTAGGCATGGCAACTGGAGTTAAAAATGAACTAAGGATGTAGCTGAGCTACCTGGTAGACATTCTTGGCCCTTTAACAATGAAATCTGTTAAAATTAGATGAACACAAGAGTGTCAGAAAAAGCATCTCTCACCAAAGTTAGACAGAGCTGACTACAAGTGTTTTTTTTAGAATCTTCCCAAAAAACATTACCTTAATTTTAAACAAAGTTCAAAAGTTAATTCATCCATTTCAAATGTTTATGCTAGCATACAAGCAAATATGGATATGTATGGAAAAAGCCAACATTACAAACCATACTATATTTACTGTTCATACATATTTTATAAACAGTAGACAGGAATTAGTGCCATTATTCATTTAGCAAATAAGGTATAGTCTATTTTACATACAAATGTTTTATTTACATTAGTTGCATACAAATTTCCCAATCCAGTGCACTTATATATGATTACTAGCTGTTACCCGCGACTTCGCCCGCGGAGGTTTTGCAAGCAAACCCCATTTATATTCAGTATTTCAACAACCATAGTAATTGTTATATAACACCTACCGCTGAGAATGATGAGAATTGCCGAGAATCAAACAAACAATTTTCAATTTGATCAATTTTCTGGAACGTTCACAATCGTTCTATAATTGAACCGATACACAATAACAAATTCGATTTTAAAACGGTTCGAACATTTTTGAAATCGAAATAGATAAAAATATTTATAACAATGTCTGAAATGTTATTAATTTAATACACTTAAGTACTCGATGAAGACTTAATCCTCCCCCTCTCCCCCGCGGGGGAATTTCGAAAAATCCCTTCTTAGTGTGCATTACCATGGCATACCCTACTAAAACACAGATAAAAACAAAAAATCGCATCTAAAATAGTACAGTAGAAGCCGTTTTTCCGGTTAAGCCTTAATCCTCTCCCCCCGCGGGGGAATTTCGAAAAATCCCTTCTTAGTGTGCGTTTTCATGACGTACCCTAACTGTGTACCAAATTTCACCACTTTAGGTTCAGCGGTTTGCTCTGGGCGATGATGAATCAGTGAATGAGTCAGTCAGGACAAGCAATTTTATATATATAGATAATGACTACAGTACATTACATAAATGAATACATAAAAAAAATACATTGCTTTAACTTGGACATTTTCAATTTATGAATGCACTCAGGAACCTAACTGCTGTAAAGTCTAGGTTTGTCTGTACTTAAGGTGAGTTTAACTAGATATGATTGCTATCTTACAAGGAGACCCTACGGCTTTTGATGATCTTTGGTGTAGAGGTAGTTCACCATGCGAGTGTACTACCTGTAAAATACTAAAGTGCAACACTCTAAGTTTCTTTTTCTCGATTATATTTAAGTTTTTTTCGCACTTTATATATATAAGTTACATGTTTTTCCGCTTGAGTGTCCTCTGGTGTGAGTGGTAACGCTCCTGACTCATACGCTTCAGTACTCGGGTTTGATTCTCTTGTGTATACTTTTTTGTTTTCCCTTTTTATTTTATTCATAGATACTTATTATGTATTTATTTATTTATAAATAAATGAATGAGTAAATTATTTTTTTGGTATTTTTTTATTATTTATTTATTTTAATTTAATTTCTACTATTCCAAGTCTAATATTTTTACTTTTGTTGACAATAACTGTGCATTCTTGACACCTATGTGCCTACTTTCCCATCTAATTGTTATCACCAATGGTGATCTGTGATCGGAGTTCTTTTTCACTCACTCTTTCAGTTCGTTTCTGAATTTCCACATGAATAGACATATTTGTGCAGTGAAATTTATTTTGAACAATTATTTTATAAATAAAAACATGTCATCAAGAGAAGCAAGTTCTTCACGTTGTGACGAAAAAACTGTTGACGATAACTCTTTATACAGTGATGTATCGAAGCAGCGGCTAAAAGATGGAGTAGTGTATTATGAGAGTTTACTTTCCGAAAATAATTTTAATTGCAACATCTTCTGATACACTATCTGAAAATGCTATGCTGATAAGCACAGAATTATACAATAATACATTGGATGTGTTGAATGAAAAAGATTTATAATTGTTGCAATTAAATTATTTTTGAAAAGTAAACTCTAACAAGGAACTTTAGCTCTAACAAGGAGACCCTTTGGGTTTCCTTGTTAGAGCTAAAAATCTATTTTGTATTGGAATTGAAACTAATCTTTCATTGAAGAGAAATATTTTGGCACAGAAGAGTTTAGAATCAAGAAACAATGACTTGTTTAATGTTTTAATATAAGATTACAAATTTGATTGATTTATGAAACTTTATATGAGAGAGAAATTATAAAATATTGTGATAACTTTTAGCTATACCCGAGGATGCAATTGACCAAGAGAGTGAAGACGAAGACAAGCAGGATCCTGACGAACGAATCAGCATCAGAGCATCAGAAAAACGGATTGCCTGCGAAGAAGAATTTTCTGACAGTGAAGACGAAGGTGACGGAAGGAGAGACATCCGATCTCACAGACCGAAGAAACGCCAGAAGGGTGATGAGGGTGACAAGGACAAACAGGGTGGAAGAAAAGACGACGAATCAAAGGGTATTTTATTCATTTTTTTTTTACATATAAGTTTTTTACTCACTGTTTTTCCGACTTTGTTTTTGTTCAGAAAAAGAAGATCGAAAGACCGACGTAACTGATAAAACTGAAAGTAAAAGGTAAGTGGAAATTTTTTTTCATTTTACTTTGCATAGCATATTATTATTTTGACTGAAAATGATCTTATATTCACTTAACATGAAACAACAATATCTATAATTTTGTGTATGTTACTGGAAGACAATATCAAATATTATACGATGATTCCAACATTGCAAAAGAGTAGCTTAAGATGCATACTTCTTTCATTGCCCTTCAGTGTTTGCTTAGAAATACTTTGTTGATTTTGTCCACAGTGGGCATTAGTGTATTTTGTATTTGGGAGAATTGATATGAATCTACATGTGCTGATGATTGTCACATATAATTCAAAAATTTTTAAAGCTATAATTGCAAATAGAAGAGTGATTAAATTACAACAGAGATGTCATATTTTGACATATGGAAAATATGATCTGGACTCCAAAGTCTAATACATGTGATAAATTGTGAGAGTATTGTAATGTTTCCTCATCCTCACTGACAAATCAGTATTCATCAATACCAAAGAGTAAAAGAATCATTTTTGCATATCATTCATTCCCTAATTAGAGTACAGATACAGAAAAATGTAGAAATGTTCAATCTGTTAATTTTTCTTTAATTGAATTGAATGAGACACGATACAGTGAATAAAGCTGCAGTTATATAAAATCTGTCAACAACATAATAGTAAAGAGAATTTTATTGTAGAAATTGCATGTTAAAACAATTTCCTTTGGAAACATGAAACATGTACCTCTATCACACCTTTCATCCCAGAAGCACTGTGAAGTTTGTTGGTACAAATGTCCCAAGATTGCAATTCTTTGATTTAGAAAAGCATCCTTTAGGATGATTTTTCAACTTGGAGAAGAGACGAGTTGCACATTTGTGAAGTTTTGTGCAAAATTTGCTTTCATATCTGTTGTAATCTGGCGGACAAACATACTTTAGCCATTTTGAGAATTCTTGGGCTGTGTCAAAGCAACTTGTAATGGGTCTTGTCTCATCCAAAATTGAACATTAGATTATCATGGGGCATTTTTGCAGCAATGCATTTTAAAAATTGGTCTCATTACTTTTATGACAGACCATACTAGAAATGTGTGATGCATCAGCGCTAATTCTAATCCAAATCAAAAGGTTATGCCAAATGTAAACTAGAAGTGGGTAGTTTTGGAACTACAAGGAATTATTTTACATTGATCACCAAGACTGCTCTAGTCAGAACTACCAATTCATTCTTCATTCTGTAGTTTTTCACAGAACAGTAAACTCTCTATTTGGATTTGAAGTTGAACTAAATGAAAATGTTTTATGAGTTTTTAGGAATATTGAATAATAAGAAAAATATCTGCTAGTTAGTTACAAAATTTATATGTCCAGCATTTCCCAAACAAACAGTAAAAAAGAAAATGTTAATACAAAGACCATATTAAAAGTTTGCTGATTTTAGCCTACTGTTATATTTATCATGTAGTATCAAGGCGATTAAATTGGGAAGAGTGGAGTGTCCAGCCTATATTTTCTTCAATTCTAAAAATTAAGAATGAAAAATTTGGTGCAAATCAACCAAGAAGCTTAGAATGTTGTATGTCTATCTGTTGTGTGTGTTTACATTTGCCATGTATAATTATGATGCATATATAAATTGAAATAATTAAAAACAATATTTTATTAGCAAACACTTGAGAGTAATATGATTCTGTTCATTTCCATTTCCATGTACAAAGGAATGATGTTCTCTATTCATTGATTTCATTTTGGTACTGCCTAGAATATCTGAACAATTCTATTAGTTCCAGTTCCAGAAGCAGAATTGAATTTCCCACCTCTAGCATAAACATCTCTGAGTATTAATGCAAAGTATGCTTTTGCTGTTATAATGATTTATTAAATAAATAACAATCAATTTATAAAAGTCATTTGATATCTTTTTTGTGCAAGCATTGAGAGGAGTAAAGCAAAAGTGCTTGCGATTCATAAGTTGATAAAAAAATCTGGAAATAATTATTAAAATACGAATTGTGATTTTAAAGAGATTTGAGTTTTTTTAAGATGAAAACATAAAAAAAAACTTCTTCAAAGTTTCCAAATAGGAGAACATGTGCATCAGTGGAGGAAAATTTATTTTTAAATCTGTCTTTCACTATCAATGCCAGAGGAAAGGATTACAATTGCCGAGAGGAACTGGCACGAGAAAACTTAACATTGTTTGCCAGCTTTTGAAGTAGCAATGTAAAATTTCTCAAAATTTGATATCTTGAGACATTATTATAATAGGCAATACATGGTATCTGTTGTCTGTCATTATCTTAAATTTGATTGCAGTTAGTATTTAAAAGAACTCTTTGTAATTTGGCATTTGGCATTTCAAGTTAATATGTCAAATTGCAAGAAGATTGTTTGATAATTCTCCATAAGATTTTATTTCTAAGGTCTTTATAGACGAAACTCTAAAACAGATTGCAAAATAAGTTTTTTTATTTGACTTAAAACTTATTGTCTTAATAGTAAAACTAGGTCTGTTGTTAGTTATATAAGGCATGTCATTCCAAAACTCATCTTATCTTCTTAACCAATGGAAAATACATTAAAACTGATAACATGATATGGAAAGTTTATAGCCATTGCAAAGATGCATAACTTTGTGTTTAAAGTCAAACGATGTTCCAGCACTTATTTTAAAGTTCAATATAAAATTTGCTTCAAAAAGGTAAACAAAAACCCCTTTTGCACCAGAAGTGACAAGAGATTTTGCTGATATCAGAAAATCGTTTTGGAGAAGGCTGGTGAACACTTTCCAAAATATTGAAGTTTATAAGATAAGACATATCTTCCCAACTCTTTGTTGAAATTATAATTCCATTGCCTAATAAATTACATCACATCCATTCTAATGTTGGTTTCTAAAAGTTTAATTTTCGTATTCAATAAAGTGGATATGATGCATTTTGGAATATGCGTCATACATTGTTTTATGGGGTCTGGCTGAATAATTTCCTGTGAAAGGTAAATGAAAAAAGGCTTTGTAGATACTATTTAAACTTTCACTCTACAATCAGAAAGAGCAACGCTTACCATTAATCGTTTTGTTTATTCAACCAAGTACTGTTTTAAAATTTATATTGTTCAAATGCCTGCTACCACATCTTACACACTTTTGAAGTTTCACATTGCTTGATTAGTCATTTTCCATAGTATTGTCATACTTGCATGACAGATGGCATCTTCAAGTATCTCCAGTACTGAGAATTTGTAATGGTCCACCTCAATACTGATATTCTGCAGCGTTTGAATAATGTAAAGTCTACTGGCGGCTTTTTAAAAACAAACTAATTCTTAACAATATGTTTTTCCTACTGAGAATCCTTTTGTTTCAATGTGATCTGAAATATACATGAAACAATCACAGCATTGCGAGTTGCCATTTTTGAAAAAAGTTTTAACAACAAATACATGATCCTTCCCATTCCACCCCAGGATGATTAAATAGATGTCTTGAAGACATAATTCTGCCTTCCACTGCAAAGTGAAATGCCATGCTGGGTCAAAGAAACAAAATGATAAAACATTGCTCTTTCTGATCATACAATGAAGGTGTGCTTAAACTATTTGTACCTCATTTAACTGACTTCCAATAATGTCTTTTTCTTGTGGATTCCAGGTTATCGCTGGCAATATAAGAACCAATATACTGGCCCTTAATATTCATTTCTAGGATCTACACCCAGCCTCAGTAGTTGGGCTTTAATTTTAAAAAATTGTAGACCTACCACTATAAAGTCCCATTGTCATCCCATCCGTTCATCTGTCCTTCCTTAATCTCAAGAATGGTGTTAAATAGATGAAAGTTGAGACCAGATATGGAAAGTTTAGGGTGCAGGAGGCCCAGATTAACTATATAAGAATACTAATGTGAGTTCTGGTGCAAACCAGGTGCCGTATTCTGGTCGCTCGTCTCTTCTTTCAATGACGAATGACATCAAAACGAGAGACGAAATTTGTCTCTCAGTATCGTGACGAGATCGCTAAAAGTGACCAGAATCTCCACTGTTTCTAATAGGTTGATTACACATGTTTGGGTTATCTGCACACATAACATGGTATAGAATTTTAACCAATGAAATTGTAAAATTTTCGAAAATGCAGAGTACATAATCATAGATCACGTGTTCAAATACATTTGTTGAAATTACATGCTTTTTGTTTTTACAGATTATAATGTCGATTTGTCTCTTAGGTTATTAAAGTTTTTATTTAAGTTAGATATTTTTCGAAATATTACCATCTAATTTCTCTTTAACTAAGTAAGATTAACATCATATTCTATAGTTCAGTAATTGATGTAGGATAATAATTTAAAAAAAAAGAATCAGTGGCGTTTCCCAGTAGGCACTGGAAAAAGCATTTTCTCGTTTGAAATATTCTTTCCCGAGATAGAGAACGTTCTCTAATATGATTGTACAGCGTGAGTAGCATCCAGTTATCCATATTGGATATAACAAAATCAAGGTGAAAGACAACTATCCACTCGTCTCTGACAAACGAGAGAATCGCGATGATCTCTCTAGACGTAAACAAATGATTAGCCAATTGGCAACCAGAATACAGCACTTGAACTCACATTATTTCAATCAGTTCAAACATTTTCTCCCAAAAGATGTTTAGATGGACAACTGGTATGACACTATTGTTAAAAGAAAAATATGATGTACAGGGACAAGCCACTACTAATTTGATGTGAAGAGAACATATTTTAAATAAATTAAAAATATGATTAAAAATTACAGCCCAGCATTGTGACAATAAATATTTGCTCGTTTCTCTAACGTCTCTAAAAAAACATATTAAAGATTAGAGTATGTCTAGTCATCCTAAGCAGTGGAGATGACTACTTTAAACCAGGAGTTAAAGACCTTTTGCCTAGTCTATCTCTGGGTAACACTGAGACTCAAAAAGAAAACGTGATTCCTATCTTTCACGTTTTCTTTTTGGTCAGTGTTGTGACTGGCTTTGGTTGCTTTCACAAACATCTGTGCTGACTGAAACCCTCTTCTTGAAGAAGAGAGTTTGCATCTCATTTGTAAATTTTTCTGTCCAATGAAGATTAATAAGTACAGATCTCTGTTTAGATAGACTTGGTCATCTAGATTCCACTTTGTTGAGTCTCCTGCTGTCATTTTTTTTAAGAGATCAGATTTCTGATATAATCTCTTGTGGGGTGCACAATGGATCTTTTAGATTAAAGTGAACTAGGACTACTGGCCTCCACTTTTAAGCGGGGGGGTTAGTAGTCTGAATGCAATACCAATAGTAGCGAGGTTGAGGCCAAAGTTTTAAATGCAAAAATGCGTATGTCGGACGTTTGGCACTGCTTTCCTGTAAGCCTAGAAGTTTGATAATGGTGGAATCATGCTCGATGTTCCAAACACTACTGTCAAACTTCTAGACTTACGGGAAAGTGGCACCGAACGTCCGACGTACATGTTTTTGCGTTTAAAACTTTGGCCTCAACCTCACTAATAGCATCTAAGATGCCTTTCAAACTCTGTTTTGAAAGCCATGTGAAAAAGTCAGACATTAATGGAGTACAAGGAAATATATAACCAAAAACTCCAATCAAAGCATTTATTAAAGTATACATCCTTTTGGTAAACAAACCTGTGTGGATGCCAGATGAATACAATTGTATTATCAGAAGATCCTCTCACATTTTTCCAGAGAACTAATTATATTTTTACATATATATTTAGCAATTTAGATAACAGAGATGAAGTTGGAGATGGCGACAAGAAAAGCATTTAACAGCCGATCATTATAGTATGTTCGTTTTACAATGCATAGGTAATTACTGCATTGCAAATCCCATATATATAGTGTAATAATTGTCATACCAAGGTAATGATTTTTATTTCCAGATTGAAAAGACACCCCAGAAATCATCACAATGAAGAACACACAGAAACAAATAAATTATTATTTTTTTCTGGGAAAAAAGACAAAGTTTATCATCATCGTCGTCATCTACATAATTTAAAAATAGTATAACATACAGAGAGCGGAGATAGAGTAAAAAGAAACTTTGCAAATTCCCTCTTTTTATATAAAACATTGTCATCCGTCTCAATGCATTTGTACGTGGCTAACCATTTTTGTTTTATGTACAGAAGTTTTAATACATAATCTACTGCTTTTGTTGGCATTTACCGGGACAGACTGTGAAAACCATCCTCCTGTTACACCTCCACTCTTGTGTAATTTATTTTTGCAAGCAAAAGGTGCAAACTTCCTTCCCGGAAATGTTTTCCAAAATATTTTTTTTTAAACAAAAACATATCATTTCAAAATGATTTGTATTTATTTTGCCAGTGTATGATTTCAACTACCTGATCCAATCTATTCACATCTCCATAATATATATATGGTGCTTTTTAAACCATGAAATTTCATGTTTTTTTTTTCTAATAGAATGTCACCAAGTTTTATTGTAATAATAAACAGCAAAAATTATTTAATAATAACTGAGAACTTGTTATTTTAAGCATTCAAAACAAAAAATCAAATTTCCAAACTTTATTTATCTGTAAAAAAGGCAACGTCCTTTCTCGTTACAATCGTTATTTACCAAAGGGCTATCGCTCGGCACTCTGTGACTTTCTTCTAGCATCTAAGAATGGTTGAGATCTTCAAAATTTATTCTTGTGACGTCTGTTCAGTATTCTAAGACTAGAATTAATGATTTGGTAATTATTTGCACAACGTGCAACAAAATATTTGGCACGAACTTCCATGTCTGCGACAAGACTTTCTTATGACCTAATACTGTTTGTCGAGCACTCGCTCGAATCCAATCAGGCAAACGTTTGACTGAGTCGGTTTATTGTCACCTCACTGGCCGAAGCCAAGGGCACGTTTCTAAGTATTTGTGAACGGAGAGGACCGGGATTTTCCACCTCCTCCGAATCATCTCCTATCTCGTCCGGAGTCATTTCATTCATGGCCTAGATATAAAAAATAAAGCATCAATGTGTGTGGAATTTTGAAGTTGATAGTTACACTAATTCAAGTTCTACTGCCTTCTGTAGCTGTAACTTCCATAAAACATCTTTTCCATTCTAAAAGTGCCAAGCAACAAGGCATGGCTAGAAAATAAAACTATTACATTGCATATTCTAATTTAGTGTTTTTCAACCTTTTTGAATATGCGAACCCTTTACAAGTTAAAAAATTCTGGCGATCCCCCTAGGGCCATATTAAAACTATATCAGTGATTTAAAAAATTATGTATTTAATTTTCTTTCTGTTGAGAGAAATTACTGTTCACTAAAATGAGAATGTAAGGAGAATCGACAATAACTTAAGACACGTATAGTATGTTACTTCCTTCTTATAATAACAATGGGTTCGGAGTGCTGTTGACCTTTGTTTTTTTAGGATGAAGGTTTTTGCATTTCAACTTTTCTACTTATTACTTCTTTTTACAAGTCAGCTCAACACTTTTTCGGCAGTCATTTTCTGGGGTGGGCTGTACCCTCCCAGGCGACACCCATCATTCGGACCTAAATGTCAATCAAAAAACCAACTGTACTGTATAATAAACAGGTACAGCCTTCTCGCTGAAATTGTAGTTTTTTTAATGTAGTGTAGGACCTACAAACACTTGTCTTTTTCTTTTACCCGCGACCCACAGGTTGAAAAACACTGTTCTAATTTATCTTAAGTGTTTGTTTTCTATCCCACATTTGATACGTACAGTATAAACCTGACATTTATAGGGGTTACATGCATGATTTTTTCCTTATTTAAAGTAATTTTGCTGCTTTTTATGACAGATTTGTTTATGTGCAACCAAATTTTCTCCCTGCAAATATACTGTTCTAATGTAAGAATAGGTTTTTTGGCATTTTACTAAAAATAGCTTACTATAAAATAAAACAATAGAAAATATCAGTGTCCTGCAAGATTTTGCAAACATATACATTCTTAATCTTGAATTCAGAGGCATTCCTCCTTCAAAATAAAGCAAGAGATTTGAAGAATAAATTAAAATTCTCCATTTCTAGGGCACCACTAGTCTTTTTGAGTGCTCAGCTGCCAATATAAACAAAAGTAAAGTATGGTATAGTGGCAGACACTTATAAACTGGAATATGACAGATGTTGACTTTTATGCTAAAATCAGTAAGAATGTTGCACACATTTGAATTGTTACATAGTGGCAGCAATTGGGGAAAATGCAAAAGTCAAATTAGAACTATTCGTTTTTAGCACAACTGGCCAGATACACACAATGCAAAGTACATAGTATCCATTTCAAATAAATTGGTGCTCAACATAAAGCACACGTCACTTTCCAATCTGTCTGATAACTGCTATCCTAGCTGTTAGTTTACTGTGGATGTAATCTTTAAAATATTCTTTTCCTTTATCCTGTATGCTTCAAGGGACGAAACTAAATATTTTGTTTAGAATGACTTAGATCTTTAGTTTGTATTAAGTGGATTGATTGTTTTTTGGGAGCAAAACTCACATATTAAAATACAGTAGAGTGTTGATTATCTGAATGCCAGTTGGACTGTGTCGTGTCGAATCGAACATTTTTGATACTAGATTAGCTTCTAAAGTATAATTTTTAACGATACAATAGCCATGATTATTCTTATAAAAATTTTCACTAGGCTTAAAATCAACAAAAATTCAACGCAAAGCGACACGCAACGGAGAAAAATTTAAACATGGTATATACTATATTAATAATGTATTTTTTTTTTTACAAAATCAGTTATCCGAACAACCCCAGTCCCCAATTGATATGGATAATCGATGCTCTACTCTACTGTAAATTTATATTGATCCTCTAGTGGTCAAAAGATATTAAAACAAAAAAGAAGAGATTAACATTTTTGAAACTGTCCAAACCTTTTACCTTCAGCTTCTGAAAACCTGGATAACTGGAAAATGTTACCATTTTTAATTTTGTGATATTTTTCAAATGTAATGCACTTTGGACTATGGGAAGTTGTTAGCGATCTTCCTCTACAGGAATATTTGGAGTTATTATTTCTAAGCAATGCTAATTCACAAAATAATCAAAACAAAAACTATGATTTTGCTTAGCGTAACGAATGGGTTGAAGAGTCGAGTCGAGTCGATCCGATCATTTTGGCTAAGTGATACAACAATTGCTTGACAGCCTATTTGTTTACATTAGGTACCAAATTATTTGAAATGGAATATAATTTTCTCTCTTATCATCCGTTTAGATCCCCAAATTATCTTGCTTGAACTTTTCCTCTGTCGACTAGAATGTGGGAGGACTCGCAGCTCGAGCAGCAAGAAAAATTTGCTTTTCACATCGAGCAAAAGAAGGAAAGACCCCAAGTGGTCGGTATACAATGCTCCTTCTTGTTTATGCTTAAAGACAAGACTTAGTCTTTCCAAAAATAAGAATGGGATCAACATTCATTAGTCTAATATACAAAGCAAAATAATTATGTGTTCTTTATAACTTTCTAATATGCGTTCTACTCTATAATGAACACAAAATTATTTTTCTTCTCATATATAGACTTGTAAACATCAACCCTGTTATTATTTTTGGAAAGATTTAATTCTTTTGAAATTACCCATTCTACCAGCCTAAGTTTTGCATATTCATTTATTTTCTCTTTGATGGACTTAAATTTGTGCCCGTACTAAAACTATGCTAGTCATTGTTATAACCTAAGCAATTTTGTTAACTAATTCTGTAAGTACTGAACCTGAGTTATGTGGCTTAAAATAGAACACCATTACTGTGTGATCTGTGCATTAACAGAGTTGACTTTTATACTTTATCATACAAACAAAAATGTCAAACTTATATAAAAGATTGTATTAAATTTTAAAATGACTTACAGTGGTAATTAAATCTGCATTATCTGCAGCAGGATCCCATTCCAGTTCTTGGGAAGATGATGGTCGTATTGACAAATCTACTTCATCTATAAAACAATAACTTTTACGTAAAATATAAATAAATGAAAGTATAATACATAATTACACAATTATCAAAAAATAAATCATGTTGTCTTTATATAATTTTACAACCTTAAAACTGGGAAAATTGAGTTCATAAATCAATCTGCATACAATGGACATATTGTCTGGTAAAGTGGTTTAAATATAGCTAGATAATCAAATCAGTAATAAATGATGGAGAAGTTTCCCAGTAAACATGCATATATTTTATATTCTGAACAAAATTGCCAATAAAGTATGTTTATCCATCAATCCATCCTTTCTCCTCTAGTGTAAGAAAGCTTGTTTCAAATGAAACTGTGATGAGTTTAAATTATCCAGCTATATTTAAGCCATTTTTCCAGGTAACACACACATGTAAAAGGGATCCAGGAATCTGTTACTAAGATTATTGAACATCACACTATAGACATTTCTTAATTTACAGAGGTCAAGTCATCTATAAGAAAACATCACACAACATAACATACCTTTTTCTTTCAACAAGGGAGAGTTTTCAGTTTCAGTTTCTTCTTGCACCCTGTTATCATTCCCCACATTCTGCTGTTGGGCATTGGCAAAAGGTTTGGAATGATTAGTCTTTGGTTTGGAGTTGGTCTCTGTGTCGGAGGCTGCCAGCGGCTGAGTGTCCGAAGAAAACTCTACGTAGCGACCAGGTGTTCCGAAATTAGTTACTGAAATAATATAGGTTTAAAAAAAAGAAAATGTCGTTACTGAAGCTAAATTTAAAAAGACTAAATAAATTATGAAGTTTTTTACTTTTACTTTGGTTCATTGTACTTCGCCTTCCTTGAAAAAACAACATTTCGGCTCTCAGCTGTCTTTTCTTGTGACGCTTTTGGATTTTCCATATGTACAATGACAGTGCAAACATCACCAGTAGAAAGAATACTCCCATTACTATTGCTGTTTCTGATCAAACATTTTCATGTTTATTTTTTATTAAAATTGCGTGCATAATTTAATTATTGTAATTTCAAACACTAATAAAGTACTGTACATACTGATACTGGACTCCATTATTTTCTGTAGCTTGTTGGCTTCTGTTTCTATGTAAATAGTTGTATACTTAATTTTCACAGGTGGTTCCGGTTTCCAAACTTGGACCCTCTGTAAAATGCAATAGTGCAGTATAACAATTTATCATACAAAAAAATATTTTTTAAATTTAATTAACTTATTTATGATGCAGAAGTTTCCCAGTAAATGTGCATATATTTTATATTTTGAACAAAATTGCCAGTAAAGTATGTTTGTTACACTAAAGGATAAAGGATGGATTGATGGGATAAGGCAACACAAAGTGATCTGCCAACAATGGATACCTCCTGAGAAAACTTATTATAGAAAATTGGCCCCTATTTAGGTGTTAAATATGTAAAGAAAACCCAGGAAAAACACTTTTTTTGTGACCATTCTCTATTGTATTGAATGCATTAAATGCTTAATATACATGTCAATCATGTAACTATTGGAGAAAATCAAAGCTTTGGAAGCTTGAAGTTTTAAAAATACCCAAGTGCTAAATTTTTTGTGTTATCCACTTACTGGCTCATCTCTCTGTTTGCTTTAATTTAATAATTATGCCCATGCTCGAGTCAGACTCGAGCGTGGGCATGAAGGGGCTCGAGTCTGACTCGAGCGTGGTCCTTAGCGTTCCAAAAAACCGGTCCTTAAGGCCATTTTTGAAAAGAAATTTGTTTTATGTTTTTTAAGTCTCCAAATTTTTTCAAAATTTTTTCCCGCGCGAAAAAATTTTATCGCGATTTTAATGATGCGTGATTAACAATTAATTGTTTTTTAATGGAAGTTTTTTATCAAATTTCATTCATGGTTCCTAAGTTGTAGTGCACGGATTTGACTTCGGTAAAGTTATTTAAAGTTAGTTTCTGATGTCAAAAACAACCTCCAAAAGTTTTTAAATTTTTTTAATTAATATATTTTATTTTATATAAATTTAATTAATTAGGGGGGGTCGGAAATCGCAATAAAATATTGAATTTTTTAAAAATATTTAAAAATTTCTGTGTCGCTTATAGTCACCCTACTTTAAACCCTTGTCCTCCCGAGACGTCTATGAGAATGTCCCGGGAAATCCGACTCCAGCTGTGTTCAAGGTCACCCAGCTGTGTAAACAGACTCATCGGTGTTAAATTTCGCAGAAAGGCGAGACAAAGGAACTTAAACTTTGCAGCTTTTTCTTCAAAATTAACGCATTTTTTTCAGTTTTAAGTATTTTTTATGCTTAATTAAAAATTCCTGAAAAAGTGGCCGGGTCAAAAGGGATTAATGTTATGTACTCAATTGTTTCACAATGACAGAACACCAAACATGTGTTGAGAAGAGTTTAACATGGAAGGAAGCATTTTCCGATTCATATTTGTACAAAGAATTTTTGGTCTTTTAATGGAAGAGAAAAGTAGTAAATTAGAGCAGTTAAGAAAACAGATACTTTAAGTGAAGTGTTTCTGACCATTGTCACTGTACATAGTGTCCTATTTAGAGCCCAATATGACAGTTATATTTTATAAGAACTATTAAATAATAGTATAAATTTTGACATAATATAATCCTAATGAGTTTGGATTCTGACTCTGATATGTTATACCTCATTTCTTTACTGCTTGACAATCTGTTTTGGACTTAGCCAATTATTAAAAAAAAGAAGACTTGTATTTAATTCTTTCTACCCTTTAATCTAAGGGTTGTCCTGAAAATAGGGTGTGTTTGTGCAGGTAAATCACTTTTATCAATTCAAAGTCAATTTTTGTTTTCTGATGTGTTAGCTTAGCATGTGTACAGTTTCAATAACAGCAGGCTTATTGTTACTGTTTTATCAATGGTTAAAATGTATACAAAAATTAAAACCCAAATGCAAAGTGTTTACACACAGCTGTATTCTGCTGCAGCCACTTAGATTGTGCTTCAGAAATATGGCTGGGACATATTTAACCACCCACTACACAGTCCTGACCTGGCCCCCAGTGACTTTAACCAAGTTGAAAGAGTTTTTGGATGGATTTGGAACGGATATTGCGGTGAAAGAAGTTGTCACTAACTGGCAGTGGAAATCTATGACAAATAATTCCAAAAACTAGTGCTTAAATCATAATGGTGACTGTGTAAAAAAATAACTGGTCTTGTACTAATAACTTAAAACTTTTTTCCTATCATTACTGTTTTTTCCTTTTTTATAACCAAATGTTCTTTATTTTCTGGATGTCCCTTGTAAATTCATCTCTTTATCTCTTATGTTATCAACTATTTTAAAACTGGTTCATAGAATTAAACATAAAAAAAAAATGTATTTTAAGTACCATATTTTCCTGCATATAACCCCATAGAAAATTACTAGAACAAAAATAAAGCCTTTACATAATCTACTCACTGTACCCTGCACTCTTTAGGCATAATTTTTAATTGTAAATTCAAAAATCAGCAGATAATATGCAAGAAAATGTGGTAAATTTTTAATTGTTGATATTCATTTGAATTACAAACATACATTAATATAATAATTCTTCAGATAAGTGCATATAATATTAATTAATTAAATATAATCAAGGAAAAATTTAATACGTCATGGGGAATTCCAGGTGTTTCGGTAGAAGACGTAACTACGTTCCCAAAGCTGGCACATTTACCCTCGGTTGGAGGTCCTTCCGTTTTTACTTTTTCCATGGCAAGTTTATTATAACCAAAGACAGTTTCCAATGGCTTCATGTGGAATCCACCCAATTCAATTATCACATCTACAAAATTGTTTAACATTTTAATTTATCATAGAGACATCACAATATTAATGAAATCAAACAACATACTTGATATGCAGCCGTGAAAATTTCCGTAATCTTCAAACCTGTGATCTCTGGTCTGGGTTCCACCAATGACTGCCTTGCTCGATGTTTCTGTAGATTTTTCTATGTTGTCCGCAGTCTGTTGAATAGTCGGAATGTGTTCTTCTCCGTCTACCTGTAACGAGTGGTAGAATAATGGCATGACGAGAATATAATTTATAGATTTGTGTAAAAATATATTTATACGGCTTACTATGAGTTTAATTTGATTCCCGTCGCGAGTGTAATAAATCCAGTGTCTGTGATTGTCGGCAAAACTACCTCCACTCTTTTTAATTACTTTTCTTACAACTTGAAAGTAAATAAAGAATTTATATATATAGATAGAATAGTTAATTTATTTATTTACAAAATTTTCTAAAAATTCAGAGAAATATTCATTTTTGCATTGCAAAACTTCAAAAAGACCCACTGGTGATCAATGCTGGTAATGAGACACACAAAATTCCTTATGTACTTTTCCAGCAAATTACTCTTTAATCAAACTAACAGTTTTGCTTTATTAATAAGCCTTCATCAGGATTTTAGAATAATATAACATTTTCTTTAAAAAATATAAATGGTGTTTTTGATTAAGTTAGAAATAAAATAATATACTAAAAAATGTACAGTTAAGTAAATCAAAATCATTTGAAGTGTGATGATGACGTCATGTTTTGTGCTGGGTTACAATTTTTGCCACACTTTGTTTCTAAGGGGATTATCAAATAGCAATTTACAGTCTCTACTCTTAATATACATTTAAATATTTCCAATATTTCCGCTATTCATTGTATACTTGTTTTATAAGTTGGACCCTGCTGAAATCTGCTGACACCCCGGGTTTGGCTGTGTACTGAGCAAGAGAGGTTTTTAAATTAATTTTGTTGATATCGTATTTATGCTCATTGATTCTGCATGTTAATGACCTATTAGTCAAGCCGATATATTTTAGATGTCTATCAAATCTAACATTGTATATAGGGATGGAGTACATCCCGGAGGCTTTATTTGGGTCAACATAATCCTTGCTGTTACTTAGTACAGTAGAATCCCTCTAGTCCGTCATTCCGGTTAATCCGACCGTGGTCGGACTTGAGAAACTTGTCCCGACTTGTTAGTGACTCACCGTCCATTGCATTCTTCTGTGTTCGTTACAGTATATGTTTTACATTGTGTGTACATGTACAGTTTTGTGTGTGTTTTCAACATGTTAGGAGTAAAACGTAAACACATTACTCTTTCATTAAATGAAAAATTAGCAGTGCTACAAAGACTGGACAAAGGGAAGATTGTTTACAGTCGATCCCCCTATAACACTATTGGTTATTCCGTTTTATATGAATTCCATGTTGTACGAGTCACTTCGATTTTACAAATACGTGTTCCAGGCTGTGAACAGCTCACGTATTTGTAAAATCGAAGTGACTCGTACAACATGGAATTCATATAAAACGGAATAATCAATAGTGTTATAGGGGAGTCGACTGTATTTTACTTTTTTCTGATAATCCGACCTTTTTTGCATTCCGACCATACCCCCAGTTCCAAAGGTGACAGATTAGAGGGGTTCTACTGTAATCTGTTCCCCCTGTTTGTATGCTATACAAGCTCCTGTATATTTAGCATTTAATGTAATATGGGTTTTAGCCTATTATTGTTATCTAATACTATGCATTTACTTGCCTGTATTTGTGGTTGTGTCCTTAAGTTTTTGTCCAGATTGCATGCTATGTTACTGTCTAGTTCCAGCTTATGCCAATATCGATCAAATGCCGGTAGTTGATAATGGGTTGGTATGAGTTTTTTTACATGCCTAACACCTAAATACAGCCATTTTCCCATAGAAAGTCTCCCAGAGATGGTTTAAGGCAATGTGCCATGTGGGGCACCCACGTGGCACATTGCCTTAAACCATCAACCTAACCTAATCCAATCCAAAATGTAAACAGATCCCCGATTATTCACAATAAAAGGTCATAGATTGACACAATTTGTTAAAGTCCTATTTAATTGGACATAGCCTGGTTTTTTTAAGGCGATTGTATGCAAAACAGAATTCAAGCTAAAATAATGGGACTTGTTAGTAGCATTTCATATGTAGAGACTGACTTACATAGACCATTTTTTGAGGAATGACAAGGAAGAGTTCTTTGCAGAATTCCTAATCACTTGCTCTGGCATAAATTTTGCAACTCCCATTGTATAAAAACAATGGTGTTTGGGAAGGAATGCAAAAAATGAATTCATGGGATAAATAATTGATTGTTAATGCTGTGGATTTTGTGGCTTTGTTGGGGTAGCCAGATTACACGACTATACTGATTGTATCCAATTTAAGCTAGATTTATAATTTGTACAAATTACTAGGTAAGAATGAAAGAAATACTAATCAAATCAGAATGTTCACATTTTAGTACATGAGATAAACTAAATTAGCACTTGATTGGTTGAATGAACTGTGGTTCATCAAAAGTTGAGATATTTTCAAGTTCTAATGAACTGGTTGAACACTTGTTGAAAGGGAACAAACTGGCAGTTTGTATCTACTTTGTAGTGGTTCATATGCCAATGGAAATCTAGCTTAAATAATTGATGAAAATTTTCAAAGATCAACCCAGATCCTCAGAATGACAACAGCTAATGTTTCAGTTATCAAACCTTCATATTTTTATTTTAATAAATTTAATTAGTCAACTGTATAGTAACAGTGAGAGTTTTCATTAAGTAATTTCAAGATAATCAAAGAATCTTATATATTCCACACAATCAAAATTATAAATACAAAAAATAATGTTTCTCTGCTTAAAAAATTATGTTAAATTATATCCTATATAATTTTTAAACACAAGTTATTCTTTCAAAGGTGATACTTAACTCAACTACAGATAATTATTTAACAACAAAAAAAAATTTAAAAATACTACTTACTTCCATCAGATTCTCTATCTTCTTCTATCAAAAGAGATCCTTCTGGAGTTAATGATNGGTAGCCAACTACAGCTTTCCGCACTCAATATTGGTCATACAAATACATGACAATATGTGACGTCACCATTTGAAAACATCAAAAATTAGGCATCTTCCCCCGCTTACCATCTTACCCCGAGTCACTCTATGCGTTGCAGTCAAACCAGTTTTTAGTTAGGATGCGTTTTGACTAGTTAAAACTAGTTTATACTGGATGTGTTTGTTAAAACCCATTTTGTCTAGTTAAAACTAGAATTTACTGCTAGTAAAAAATGAATTTGAGTTAAAACTAGTTTTAACTAGATATTCAGTTTTAACAAAGATATTCAAGGGTTTTAACAAAGATATTCAGTATAAACTAGTTTCAACTAGTTAAAACGCGTTCTAACTAAAAATGGGTTTTGACTGTAACATCTGGATTCAAATATTACAGAGCATGCTGGAGACAGCTGTAAGATTTGAATTAAGAATGATGATACTTTGTAGAGTTCTAACAAAAATGGCTGCAAACTAAATTCTGCCTTATGTATTGCCTACAAAGCCAGTTGACAGCTTTTTGATGGGCATGACTTGTTGCAAGAGTTGTTTGGCCACAAGACAATCATATTTTTTTTATTAATTTTCTGCACTGATGATATTTGATATATCAATTTTGGATCCAGAACTTTCTCCATTGTGATTTATTAAATGATGACTTTATGTTACATTTAACTACAATGTTTCTCAACCTTAGGCTTTGGATACTGACAGTGCTTCTCGATTAAAAGTTGCACCAACCATAAAATATTTTTGTCATCTAGAAAAAACTATTTCTTACACACAGTAATTATCTAAATACGTACAAAAGACTTATAGCACTTAATTATTTTCTAATTTGAAAGTTAAGATTATTCAGAGCTTTTCTCTGTTAAAGTTTCATTGTCCTACTAGGTCCTAAATCCTCCACTTCTAAATCCAGATTAATTTCTTAAAAACGTACCTTTTTGGCATGCATCTCCTGTGTAAGATGTTAAAGTACAATCACAATTAGTATAATTATTTTTCCAATCTTCAATGCATATACCACCATTATGACAAGGCATTTCATCACACAACATTTTACAACCCGGCCTCAATTGTCCTAAATCAAAAAATAATTACATTATTTTTACTAAAATTAATCAAATTTCACACAATAAGATATAGTTATTGAAAAATAATAATTTTAACCTGAAAAATCAGATTTTTGCAAAGCAGCTTTCTCGAGATCAAAAATAGAATTTCCTATTTTCAGTCCCTGCATGCAACCAACAAACCCGGGAAGATACGACACGGTTCCTCTCCCGACATTTCCAAGAAACATTTCAGCATGCGGTATTGTTGGATAATTGCCTCTTGGTGGTTTAATTAATTCTGTTTTAAAGATTCAAATGAAAACTTAAATTTTTTATATTGTAAAAAAAAAGTAAAAGGATTATTGAGTGTTTGGTTTGATTGCCAACCTGGCTTGCACTCATATATAAAATACATTTTATAATTTATATATGTCTTAAAATAAGGCTTTTTATACCTAAATCTTGTCCTTCCACCCATGGTTCCTGGCGATATTTTTCTACAAATTTGATAGGTTTGTTAATTACAAGTTTCTTGTTATTCACCTGCAGAATTGTCTTGTCTTTATGTCTCGACAATTTGATTTGTACAGGAAGCCCCTTTGAAATTCCTAAATAATTTAAAATATATTAACATTAGTTAATCACTATCATGATTTAAACTTCCACAAATTTATAATGAAAGACAGATCTTTATATCACTTGTTGAACAGTGCTGGATTAACCCTTAACAGACTCTTAGCTTCTCCTTAGAGTGTATGAGTTTACAAAAAATGAAAACAAAAGATCAAGAATGGTAAAAGTAGAATTGAAATTTTATGGTTCTAGTCTCTTGTGTCAATATATGTTCTGGTTGGAAATGTGTGGGGTGATGGTTTGATATTTATATTTATCTCAATTCCAGCTTTGTTCATCTAATTCAGATAAGTACAGCTCATTTCATGAATCTTAGCCAGACTATAAAAAATGCACAGTAGCATAGTGAATGGAATGAATTGTTTGACAAGATCACTGTGCATTTCAAAAAAGGGCTCTTGAACTTTTTAAACTTCCAGAGATACAACTGAGTACTATGTATCGTGAACCAAGATAACTTATATCAAATGATCTTCACATTCTTCAGAGAACTATGTTTGTATTCATAAGTTTATTTATACACCTTGATGTAACATACATCTACCTTTACACTATTAATTTATCATTTCTATTTTTCTCTAACTTTATCCATTTTACATTAAGATAAATGGTAAAATAAAGAAACACAAATGTTTGTGTGGTCAGTAGTGTTCATTGCACCAATAATAATCTGTAGAAATGCTAATACTTTAACTAAATGGTTTTAAAAAGAATTTATAAGTTCACTTGTTAATATTTTGCAAATAAAATTTCAATTATTATTTTAAAATCTGCATTTCTTCTAGTGGAATGTGCATTTACAGTATAACAATTACCCTCATATTTAAGGATGTTAACTTTAAGTGATTTTTAAATCACTTAAAGGACATTAGGAAATGTGAGTAAAATTTAAGGATGTGAGAGGTCGGACTTGGAAAAAAACCCCACAATTTTATTCAAAAATTTTTCGAAAAAATTCATTTTTTGTTTTGAAAAGAAAACTTATTTAAATCTCAGAAAAGAAAAACTTTTTCTATTTTATTACTGGAGGATGAGTGCATTTCTCTTCTCGGAGTTGTTTCCTTTCCCAGGGAACTCAGAATGTGTCACTGGAAACTACAACTAAAAATTCACTATTGGTGGAAAACAACAACGTGACTGGGAAATAAAGAGGAGAACTCAAGGAACAGTGAGGGGTCGAGAGTCCGTGAGAGTATTCCCTGTGTGCCAGCCAAAAGGATTAATCATCATCACTCGTCACCGCGCGCTCCTCCCAAATATCCTGTGTTTCTCCGGAAACACCTACAAAGAACCAACGGATCAAAACTTCCGATAGACTTTAACAGCCATCCAAGGCAACAGAGACATTCCCAAGACTCCCCAACGACTCCACAGCCATCTGGAAATCCGTACACAGTGCTTCGGGTATTTATAACAACCTGCGATGTTATGTAAGCTCGCTCTCTCCAACTCGGTTCTCGCGAAGAAGCTTTAGGGTAAATACCCTTTTGTAGAACTAGTTTAATAAACAAATTTTGTTATTGTTAGAATTGTGTTGGGTGCACTTCCTCAAGTGGACTCCATTCCGAATCCAACTGCCCACAGACACAACTGCTCGCGCATAAAGGCGAACGTAACGGTCTCTGTGTCTACCAGAAGACACAGGGGTGTCAGTCCTGACAAATTAGTCATTGCAGTCTTTGCTGACGCAATGTCGATCCTTTGGTCCTGTGGTGCCAATGCATAGGGGGCGCTTCGGTATTGTCACAAGAATGTTAAAATAATAATTCTTAAATTTTGGAATTATAGTTAAATTAATTAATTTGCACAAGAAGTTTTGTTTATAAGAACAACATCCCTATTAAATCTTTATTATTTATTACTTAGCTAAATTTAATTTAAATATTTAGAAAAAAAAAACTCTTATTGGAGTGAAGCATGGAAGATATACTAGATTATATAAAAATAACTTAACAAAAATAAAATTAAGTTTTTGCTTCATTTAAAGTGTTACTTTTTGACTTAGCTCAGAAATTTAAAAATTTACAAACCTGATGTTTCGACAACTCCTTGGACTACAGAACGATAAGAATTAAATGTAAAATAGACATATTTTCCTTCGTCAAAATGAAGTTGAACAAAATTATTTAGGTGGTCATTGGCATAAAGAAGTAGGGCTTTTTCTTCATAAGTTCGAAAATTAAGTAGAATATCCTGATCCATAACCGGACTCATTACATAGGTTTCATTTTCATTTGTTTTGTTATGAAAAAAGGAATTTGAAGTGAGGAATGTTATTCCATTAACATTAATATCTGCAATTTTAAAATAGATATTAAAAAATAATTATTATACAATTATAAATGAATAATTTTTAAAAATTAATTTACTCTCTTCACAGTTTTTTCCAGAATGAGCAATTGGATTATGGCATTCACATGCATAAGATCCCCAATATTCTATACAACTACCACCATTTTTGCAAGGATTTGGAGAACACGATGGCTGGCAGTTAACAACAATGTCTGGTGAACTTGAAAAAATTGAATAAAAGTTTTATTTTAAAAAAAAGTTAATAATGTTTAAGAAAAATTATAAAGCTGATCCTTTTCTCAAATACATTTAACAATTCTCTATTACCATAATTTCACATGGCTACAATGGCATATACCCTGCAAAAATATCAATAGAATGGAAATAAAACCATCACTTCCATTAGCAACTCATTGTAAATATAGTAAGACCCTGCTTAACACTGATTTGATATAACGTGGTCTGCTCAAAGCCTAAAAAAAAGCTCAAAATTTACGCAGATTCAAATTATTGTGACATTTCATTGATTCGTACATAATACTATCATTTACAAACACGAACCAATCAGGGAAAGGTGGCAATTTGTCATAGCACTATACTTTCCCTAAATCTATGTTTGTTTGGTGCAATTTTGGAAAAAATATAACATCACGGATGCCATAGGAAATATCGACTTTGCCTGGCAAGAATTAACTGATAAATGCATGAATGGAGTGTGGAAGAAGTTATGGCCAAAGGTATCCAAGAATTCTCAACTAGAAGATCCTATCTTTGTATCTTTAGGTTGACCAAATTGTCAACCTAATCGATACTACAGGACTAGATGTAGACGGGTAGGATATTGAGGAGTTACTGCAAGTTTCTGATAAGAGCCTTACCAACGACAAACTTCAAGAACTGACAGAACAAGGAATTCACGTAGAACTGAAAAATACTGATTCTGAAAATGAAGAACCCAAAGAATTTCTCTATAGATTTCCTTAGTAAAAGTTGGATAACAATAACCGAAATTGTTGATCAAACTGTAGCAAATGATCCAGATTTTGAAAGGAGTGAAAAAGCAAAATGAGGCATTTTGGATGCAATCTTCTGCTACCGACATTTGCTTAAGGAAAGAAAAAAAGCGACAAATGAAACTACACAACTTTATTGCAAAAAACAAGAATTTCAGAAAAGCCAGGACCTTCATCACAAAAAATGAACTTTAGATTTCTCTGTGCATATGTTTAGTTGTTATTTAACATACACATGGGGAAACAAAAAAAACCGGATTTTTTGTATAAAAACTTTATTGACTTTTTTACAAAATTCCTTCAGTCACCTTCAAAGTACTCTCCATTAGATACGATGCACTTGTCAAGTCTTTTTCCCCACTGTTTGAAGCATCTCTGGAACTCTTCAACCTTGATATTGTCCAGTGCCCTTAGCAAAGCTGTTTTTACCACCTCCACATCATCAAAACACTTTCCTTTTAGATTTTTCTTCATTCTTAGAAACAGAAAAAAGTCACATGGGCTAGGTCTGGTGAATACAGAGGGTGGGGAACGAGAGACCAAATAGTGGGTCACTCGTAAGGCTGTGTATGTGGGAGCATTGTCGTGATGAAGGAACCAGTCACCTGATTGCCAAAGTTCTGGGCGTTTCCTTCGCACATCCTCTCGCAGACATCTTAACACTTTTTTCGCAGTTTTTTTCAACATTTTCATCATTTCGAGATGTTGAAGGATGCCCAGAACTTCACAGGTGGAACAAAATAACAGTAAGAGAAACACAACACTTAGAGGATTTGATCCCGGGATCTCGAAAATCGGGATCCCGACTACTTTTCAGTCCCGAAATTTTCGGGATTAAGTTTTCCTAATCCCGAGATTTTCGGGATTCACATCATTTTAAAAAAGTTGCAAAATAGACTGCATGAAGCGAAACGTTCAGTGCCAGTGCTTTTACAGAATTGCTTGCCTATCATTTTAATATAAAATATGAGAAATTTTATTCCAAGCAAGCAGCAGAAATTAACCTAGCGGGCTTGCGATGCTTGCTTGGAATAAAACTTCTTGTATTTTCAACTAAAATGATAGGCAAGCAGTTCTCACTGGGTTACTTGGTAATATACTTCATTTTTGTATTTTTGAATTTTCGCGGGCGCCAATCGATTTTCTGGCGCAGTCGAGAGCACTACTCAGTGCGTTTTACCTGTCAATGTGTCAGCCATCTTGTTTTGCCAGTGTGGTTAATATAGACCCGACGCCTCTCGCTTAGGGGGGTCGACCTTAGGTGAAAAGGTTACGACCCCCGCCTTGCCCGTGATCTGTCAGGATGATGCGAGAAAGTCTTTTTACGTTTGGGAGTAGTGGTTTGCTGGATGCTGAGAGACTCACACAGAGACCGAATTTACAAAATTAACGTGTTTATTTTTAGAAAGGCATGCTTACAATGATCGAAACAATCGGGATTGTAGCCTTTACTCCTACAATCCCGATCTGTGTCGACCGGACTGTTTTCTTCCAACCTCCCCGTGTCCTCGAAGCTATAACTAGAACGGGCTTATAAGTATTTACTAACGATTCCTCCAACTTCCATCAAACCTAAACGCGTTTTCTCAGCAGCTGCATATATGTGCAACAAATTGAGAAGCAGACTTGGTGATGAGACACAGGATGCGTTGTTATTTCTCAGATCATATTTTCGCAATTCAAATTAGAATGTTCCTATTAGATTAGTTTTCTTTATATTTAAGAAAAATGTGACTAATTAATATTATTTTTAAATACTTTTTGCTAAGAAACTTATCTTACTACCTACTTACTAGGTTGCTATATGAAAGTAGTCTATTTAGTCGATGTTAAGATAAACGTTGAAAATTAACGAAAATCTATTTGCATAGTTTGTTACATAAAGGTTTTTTCAATTTATGTGAGTTTAAAGAGATCTCAGTGATGCTTAAAAAAGAATAAATTTAACATGAAGACTGAGTGATTTGAAGTCTGGTTAGTCTGACTCTGAGTCTGATTAGTTAAGAGTGATTAAATTAGCTAGGTGTATACTGTAAAATATGTTGATTTTTGTCTAAATTTTGATTTGTTGATTTCTGTAAGATTTTCTTATTTTTTATTAACCCTCAATACTGAAATAATCCCGGGATCGACTAAGTATAATCCCAAAATCCCGGGATTAGAAATAAGGACCGGGATTGAATTCCCTAACAACACTACACCCAAACGTAAATGTGAGATCCGAAATTTTATTAACTAAAATTGTAATTAATTCACTTTTGTTTATATAACAAATTAAAAGAAAAAAGCCGATCTTAGCTGGGAATGTGTAAACCTTCCTGTCATAACTATCAATATCCATTGTTCTCGCATAACTTGCATCTCGTCTTGCACAAAAGTTTACAGTTAGCATCCAAATTTTGTTACTTGTTTTAGGTCCCTGGAACACCTATAACCTTTAGCTCATGAACATCCGATCACGTGGTGGGAATTCCCCACAAAAAGCTATAAAAGACAGTTCTTACCCCCTCTCGGGGGAGTCTCTTAACGAAAGCCGGAACAACAACATCGAGTCAAATCTCCGAACCCGCTGAAATTCCAATCTACAAACATCGACATCCGATCATTGCCAGAGTCGCAAAAATTTTATATTTGTGCTCATTTGGATTAAACCACCTTTCCTTCGACATTTATGTGCCTACATGGACTTACTCGTCTAGAAACCATACAAAGAGGTATGAAAACCCCGTGTAAACCCTCTCTCTCGAGCTGTTAGTCAGTTTAGTAACGAGATCAGTGCAGTCGTTTTGTCAAATTTTGTTCATTTTAATAAATTCTTATTTTTACTTGTTAAATGGTAGACTCTTTTACTCGTTTACGGCCTTCACCTTATCGTCGACCCCAAATACTCTCCCTCCACTCGACCGACATTTGAGAGTCCCAACCCTAGGGACTGTTATCATAAAACAAGCTATCCTGACAGTGAGCAGGTTTAACGATCTGTTGTCTGTACAGGGAGGTGCGACTGACTACGACCTCCCCTGCGGTTTACATAAACCTACAAACTGATGCCGTTTGCACAACTGTTTCATAAAGGTCTCTACTAACCCCATGTAATGGGAGAACTCTTTACTACGTCTACAAATGGGAGCACACTCTCAGTTCGGGTTTTTTGGGATCCCCCTCGTATTATTATACAAAGTAATATAAAAATAACTTAAAGTAAAAGTTGTTGATTTTTGGTCACATGTTCCCTTTTCCCTATTTACTCTTATGTTAAAATGACCTCGTTTAACGCTGTTTCGCTTAGCGCTTTGTCATCTAGGAACGCATCCCCTGCGTTAAGCAGAATCTTACTGTACATATAAACAACCAATATTGAATATTCTATAATAATCAAATCATTAGATGCCCGATTACTCAGACTATATTTTGGCTAACTATTAACAATTAATATAAAATACTTTCTTGTAAAGGTATATTAAGTGGTTAGACTGTTATCTTGTATTAATATTAATAATTACAATAAGTTTTGAATTGAGTTCAATTAGGAGGTTCAGAGGTTCTCTCTTAGTAATTCATTTGTTTGCTTCCATTATTTCATCTACAATGAAGTTAAATAGAAAAACAATGTTCAGTATAATTAAAAAATTTTTAAATTATACTGAACCACCAACTCCATTGAAAAAACTTTTATTAATGTTTTAATATTTGACATGGAATTCTAAACTGCATACTAGTAAAAGTCATGTTTTTGACTTGGGGTATGGCTTTCTTTATAAATTTTAGCTGCTGGCCAAAATTCATAAAGCACAGAACGTAAAATATGCAATGGCAGGAACTAGTCTATTTTCTTATTGAAAGAAATGGGTTATTTGACAAATCTTTGACAAGGCTGCTATGTGTTACTACTATTGCTATTGAGCTTTTTAAAACTTTCAGAACTTCAATTGAATACAGTACATCACCTGGCTATATCAAATAATTTATATAGTGAGGTTGGTTATGCAAAGGTTCCATTTCCATTTTACCAATTTTCTGAGAGGTCATGGATTACCTGCACAAAATTACATTAATATTACTGTATATGCTAAACATATTTGTTGAATTTATATTTTTCTGTAAATTCATACTGTAGAATATAGAGCAATGAAAGCTGAATTATAATACTAAATATTGCTAATTTTTAGACAATTTTTAGCATAAATATAGCCTGAAAAATCTAATATTTGTGAGGTTTGTCGACCTGGAAAGGAAGAGCTTCAGGCTGTATGAGGGGTTTTGAATTGTATGTGGGTAGTGGTGGACACACACTGACTCAGGTACCTTTACAATTTTTTTTCAATTCAATAATCTTTATTAGGATTAAAATATAGTACTAACTGGCATCACATAGGCACAGCTGGGTGGTTATACAGAAAATATGTTTACAAAGTACAGTGGGATACAAATAAAAGGAAACATTGAACAATTATAAATAATAGAAATGGTAAATAAAATAAAGTATAATAAAATACAATACATAAAAGTAAAAGAGTGACTGTACATTAGGCTGTTGTTGAGATTTTATGTTCTGTGCTTTATGAATTTTGGCCAGTGATAGAGACAGACATGAAGAAGACTATGTACATCATTACATAAGTTGAATTATACAATAAAAGTGAATAGGAATACGAGTCTTAATTACAAAATATTTACAGTAGGTATGTACAAGCAGAGACTGAAGATGGTGGGTTAACTTGTAAAACAAAACCCTAGTTAATTGGAGTTCGCTGGTACCTTTACAAATGAAATCTGTTTATTTTATATAAGAGCTTACAAGTTGTTTTGGGAGATGCTCTCTCTCTCTCTCTGATGAAGATCAATAGAGACTCTGCGGATGCTAATTTGTAGCTGTTGGAATCTTGTTGAGTTGGAGTCCCAGGGCAGTGTTGTGGATAGTCCAGCAAACGGAAGATAATGGCAAAGCACAGGTGGGAACGGCGGAACTTTGTTAGGCACAATGGCACAAAAAGACGAGGAGTGCACGGATCATTTTGGATGGTATAGAAATTTACCCTTTGTCCTTGAAATCTGGGGTATTTAAGGGATTTCATCCCCAAATTTCCTTCTCCGATTGGTTCCGATTCCGTCTTGTCATTTCCCAATTGGTCTCCTCCCTTGTTTCCAGGTGGAAATAAGATTGGATTCGGCCATGAGAAAGGCTGATCTTAGGTGTTCAACCCGACACCATCCCTCAACTCTGACCAAGAAATGTTGATGGAACTTCGAAACCTGCACTCTTATGTTTGATCATTATGTTCTCTATTCTGATATTTTGGAATGTTAACTATCAAATGCGACATTTTCCTTTCATCAAGCCACCTCACTGTTTTCCAACTCAGTTTAATTTTGATCATTTGTAAACGAGCATCAGAGCGAAAGTTTGAACTTTCCAGCCTGACACTGATTTATTGCTTAACATGTGTCTGAGTTGCACTTGGGACTCACATTGTTTACTTTCATGTCACATTAATTTATTATAATTTCTTTTCTTCTATTTTAAAATATTTTTAGAGTGATTAATAATGGGTTCAGATTCAGTTTGGCACCTCACATATTTGTCTTATGAATTGTATTATAATTATATGAGAAAAAAATAATATAATAATTATTACTATTTAAAAATGAAATTTTCAATGTATATTAATGTAAAGATTGAATATTTCACAAAGTTATATTTACCTTTTTATTAAATGCTCATGAAGATTTACGACAGAATCACCAATTACTAAACCTCTAAAACAACCAATAAATCCTTCTTTTATTGTAGAGTTACCTGCGTGATGCCTTAAATAAATGAGAGAAAATTTGTTGATAAATTTTGCATTTTTAAAAAGTTTATTGTTATATATATATGTTAAATAATCTTGCTTTATATTTAACAAATTACAGTGGAACCTCGGTATACGACCTTAATCCGTTCCTGGTGTTTGGACTTATACCGAATAGGACGTATACCAAACCAACCTTTTCCATAAAAAGTAATGTAAAAATGATTAATCCGTTCTCATGTAAAAAAAATGGCTGGCTTTAAACACCTGGCTTTCCTCGCTGTTTCTGCTTGATTTTTCATGAGATCAGCATGTATCCTTTTAACTTTCTCGCAAATAATTTCTTCTGATACGCTGTCACCGGCACACTGTTTTTCAGTTATCCAAAGCAAAAGCAATTTCTCAACATGATCTAATGTCTTCGATCTCTGTTTAGAAATTGATTTAACCCCTTTCGTAATGTTAGCAAATTTAATAATGTCTTTATTTTTTACGATTGTCGATATTGTCGTTCTCGGAATACGGAATGCAACAGTTATATCTCATTAAATCTCGAACACGCATGCCACCTTCATATTTCTCAACAATCTCTTTTTTCAGTTCCGTTGTGATTCTAGTCATTTTTTTATTTTTCTGTTGCCCTTTTGCAATTCATGATTAATAAAAATAATAAAATGTTACTTACAAATTAAAATCAGAAGAAATTTGACAAAGTTATAAACCGTAGCACCGCGAACGTCTAGTCTAGTGTAGTACACCGATAGTGCTACTTGTTCATAGATGGCGCATATAATTGAATTAAGTCATATACCGAACAAAAGTCGTATACCGAGCAAAATTTGTTTCGTCCAAACAGGACGTATTCCGAATTGGACGTATTCTAAAGCAGACGTATACCGAGGTTCCACTGTATATGATTGTCTTTAAAAGACTTAAAGTATATTATCTTTAAATGATTGAATTTTTGACAATTATTCTTCACGACCTAAAAATGAATGCATCAAACCATCTGAGCAAATAATCATTTTCATTCAAGAACCATTCATCATTTCCAAGAACCATAAAAACGATCTTGTATCTTCTAATTGGATTATTCATAAATATATAGGAAGTTTTCTTGCACATAGATATACAGTACATACATACAACTAAATTAAACACCAGAATACATGCCGAGCTTACTGAAATTTAATATTCAAATGCTTTCAGCCTATTCTTATAGCCCATCCTTAGGAAATTATCGTTCCACAAACGAACATAAACCTTTCGAATACTCGTGAGATTTAAAGTTTTTGAAAATTTTAAAAAATTATTACATTAAACAGTTAAATATTAAATAAACAACAAATTACTAATACATTATATAGCCAAACAAAATAAAATACTATATCGAAAATACATTAAACTAGTTAAAGCATCACTGCCATATCCTTTTACAGGTTTTTAACTCCCATTTCTTTTTCTATTACGTATTTCCAGGCCGTTGGGAGAGCATTTGCATCTTTTGCATTTAAGCAATTATCGTTCACTTTACCCTTATATATTTCTATCTTCTCCATACCTAATGCAATCGTCGAAGAATGGACTGTCTTAACTATTCTCGCTTCATCCCATTTCACGTTTGCTCCTTCTGTTTGTGCCACGACTGCCAAAACTGTATTATTATGCCCGTTATCACGTCATATTTGTGCTCTCTTAAATGTATTGCCAAGTTTCTTCTAGTGACCCCAATATAATCTTTTGTCACTCCCAACTGCTGATTCTCAAAAGGAATTTTATAGACCCTGGCTTTATCCTGCATTCTTACTTCATCTTTATCATTCCTTAGCAGTTTGTATTTGGTGCTCTTTTATAAACCATTTTCATGTTTTTATATCTACATAATTCTTTCATCACTCCCTCCATACTCCTATAGTATGTGAACTTAATAGGGGAGATAGGATCATCTTATCTGCTTCCATGTTGTCTGTAACTCTTGATCAATCCTTCGATTGTGGTTGTTCTGAATCCTAAACCTTTTGCCACTTTCTTAATTCTACTTATCTCCCTCAGTCGATCTTGTACGTTAGTGCAATACAAGAATGCTCTTTTAATAAGTGCCTTGAACGCTGATATCTTATACTTAAACAGATCATTTGTCCATGCTGGTATATACAGTGGTGCAAGCATGGGTTTTAAGTACACGGCCATTTGTATACTGCCCATTTTAAACCTTATACTAATGTCCAGAAAATGTAGATGCGTATGCTTTTTTGTTCCAGCTTTATCCTTAACCTGTAATGACTGTCATTTATTGCAATTAAAAATCCTTCAATCCTTCGTTTGTCCTTCCAAACTATTAACACGTCATCCAAATATCTCTTGTAGGATATAATGTCTTCTTCGAATGTTCCTAGGACATCCTTTTTCAGTTGATGCACTACCATCTCACATAAGAGTCCTGAAAATTTAAATTTCATGAGTATTTGAAAGCTTTATGTGTGTTTGTGGAATGATAATTTCCTGAGGATGGCCTATAAGAATAGGCTGAAAGCATTTGAATATTAAATTGCAGTACGCTCAGCATGTGTTCTGGTGTTTAATTTAGTTGTAAGTAAACTGCTGAGGAAGTGGGATAATTTTATTTTGAAAAAAGCAATCATGCAAAATTACTTGCAAAATGTGAGGCCTCACAAGTCTAGACTCTCACCTTACATCTCTTCCCTAATAATTTTATAGAAAAATGTATATATTATTGAATTTGACACATCTTGTTATGATAACAGAAACATTGTTTGTTTGTTCTTGTTGGACCAACATTCCTGGTCCGAATTTACAAATAATATTTGAACTTAATATCAGTAATCTAATGAGAACTACATACATCATCTAACTTAAAAGAATGAGGATCCTATTATCAGTAAAAATTTCCAATTAAAATTGAATTCTTAGTACTGAATTAATGTCTAAGTTGAACTTTCCTACAGTCTCTAATTTCACTATGAAACAGATGAGGTCAAGTCCTAAAATCAAAGGAGCTTAACATAGAATAATGCATTGAAAAAAAAATCAATGTGCATATTTTGCAGAACAAATAATGTGGAACATGAACTTAACAACAAACTATTACATGAAGACACTTAAGAAGCTGACTATCTCAAACTGATAGGAAAATACTAAAAAAACAAAGTATTGTGTCAATTATTTTTACTTCTATGTCCTTACTGTTTTACATTTCTGTGTATATATTGTCTACTTGGACCTTGCTTATTATAGAATGTAAACCCGCTGAAGAAGGGCCTTCAGGTTTGAAAAACAAAAAAGTGTACAGGTGAAAATAAAGATATTTTGCTCTCTGCTCATGTAATTTCCTCAGCCTTTCCTCCAAATCCATTCTTCTTAAAAATGAATATATTCAAAATAATTATTTAAAACAATGGAGTCAGATTATTTATCCAATTTCTTACTTAATTGTATTGTAGAAAAATACACAAAAAACGGAGTTTGAACTTTATGTTAAAAACCCTACTGAGGAGACCTAAAAATTTTGGCGAAATGCATTTAGGGAATCTGAAAGTGTAATAGTGTTTCTCTGCAATTGGGTTTGCTTTTACCTTTTTTAAACTTTAATTTTTATTTAATTATTAATATGATTTAAAAATTTGGCGTTACCTACCCTCTGTAAGTCAGAACAGTAAGAAAAATTGATTTTTCATGTATTTTTCTACAATGCAATTAAGTAAGAATTGGATAAATAATCTGACTCCATTGTTTTAAATAATTATTTTAAAGATATTTTGTTTTGACTTTTGACTAAGATCTCCTCTCTTTGCTAATCAGAAACTTCATCAATATAATAAGTCCTATTAATAAACAAGGTTCAATTAGGAAATATATATACAGAAAAGTATTGTGTCATTTTTGGCATAACAATGCAAGAAAAATGCTTTACACAGTCTAGATCTAGTTCTTTTGAATTTCCAATTACTTGATTCAATAAGATTGCACTTCAAAGAGAATACTTTGCCAATACCAATACAGTTGTTACCCATGACAAATGACTCTTACAAACAGATATCACCTTTCAAAAAAAAATAGGCAGGTTACAGTTTTGTATTGGTTAAAATGTATAGAGATCAGTAGCAAATATTCAGATACTTTTCGAATAATTTAATTTTTCTGCCAGGGCATATGCATTACCTTGTACAAAACAAATAGATCAAAATAAGTAAACACCAACATGAAATTTAATTGTTAGCATCAATACTAATATGATAATCAATAGACAGATAATTATTAAATCATGTAACTATTAGGATGATCAAAAACATTAAAAATTCCTACTTAGGTACTCCTCCAACAAATAATGGTCCTTCAAAAGGTCCAGCTTCCTCTTCTTCTCCCAAGTCTCTCATTTCGCTATGTGAATTGACAGTAAAACGCATATGATGCGTATCGTGATCCACCCAAACCTGTTGCCATTCTCCGGTACTAAGTTTACGACCAGATTTTACTATTACACTTTCAGGCTTTCCGTTGACTGTATATTCAAATGATAGCTCGTAATCTAAATAGTAAAATAGAATAAAATAATTTCAGTATACTTTTTTCTAAAAAATACACAATGTTTGTTGGAATTCACTTATATTAATTAGATTTAAAATTATATTTATTTACCATTTATTAACAGTACTCTGAAATATCCATGTGTTGTGTGCACTGCAGCTTGATATACCAAAACGGCCCTGTTATTAGAAGTTCGAAAACTAAATGCCATATCTCCTCTGTACCAGCCAGGTACTTCAACAGAAGAAACGGGAGTTTTAAAAGTGATAACATATTGCTGGGTATCTACAATTATAAAATTAGTCACACAAAATTAATTTAGAATAAAGATTGTCTACTTATCAATAAAATTTATGTTGAATATTAACATTTAATTAACAACAAATGAGATTTTTTGATTTTCCAATTATTTTATGAACCAATATTTTTATAAACTTAATGTTTAAAAATATAAATGGCTTTAAAATTTTTGAAATATACAACTATTATTTGATGTAGTTTGACACAGTTGTACTGTTCCACTACTTTATTGCAGGAAGTTAAATATCTAAGAATCTTATAAGCTAATTGCTTAAAATAAAATCTTGACCAAAAAATCTATTCAGAAAATTACTAATGATGAGTAACAAACATATTACTTTACCTGTTTCCACACAGTCTAATTGCCCGATTGATAAACGTGCTTCGGCATCAGCTGCTGTATTAGGAGGCTGAAGAATATACACTCTCGTTATACCCAAATCTTTGCGATCTGTGTAAGTACTTTCATCGACCCGCCATCTGGCATCACTGATGTCGCAATTACACATTAATGACGAATTGGCACAACTTCTTGTTTCCGAACAGGGACATCTTCCTGAAGAGAGATTACTACCAATGGTTGTAACATAATGTCCCGAAGCAGAAGATTCCATCCAAGTATATGTTCTCAATCTATTTATAAATAAGTTTGTTAATAATATCTTTTTTTATTACTCTCAATTGAAAAATGCTATAAATGCTAAATTATTTACCCAAGTGGCATTTTGAAACATTCATATTTGATATCTTGAGTACATTGCTTAGAATGTGTAATTAGTGACTGCAACATTGGTGGAGTAAATTCTTGATAAGTAATATCAAAGTAAAATCCTTCCATTCCATGTTTTCTAATAATCTAGAACAGTTTTTAAAAATTAATATTAAATTGTAAATAAAATTTTTAATTGAATAATACCATAACAGGTGGAGAAACACAACAATATAGCAATCACCAAAATAGTTTAACCTAACTTAAGCTAAACAAACTTAATATGAAAAAATAGGGAGAATGTTATTATGATAACTCCAATGTGGCCATTACAGAATATAGAGCAAAAATACCATATGGTAGATGATAAATAAAAAAATTAAGTATTGATTGGCAACCAGAGGAAAGCTCAACAATTTACAAAATAACAGTCATTTACACAAATTAAATAAGTCTTTAAAATTTATTAATTATTATGTTATTTAGTATTATATTATCTCGTATTCATTAATTTTGTTCACCACTGAATTTAAATTATAAATTTGAATAAACTGAAATAAAATATTTTCTAAAACATGTTACTAAATTAAAAATGCACCTTTAAGATTAATATTTTGTAGTAATTAATTTTGTTTTCTGTTTTATAGAAAGTAAAATATACAGTGTATCCACTAAAATATCTGTCTAAGAGCAAAATAAATCTTCCTACCATTATATGAGCTTATGCCTGCAATGAATGCTTATTCCAACACTAAAATAACCAAAAGGAATCAATTTAAGACAATTTAACATAATATACTAATCATCTCTGACTATGTGGAATGAAAACAGTGAGCTTTATTTTGTTAGAGAATACATTCAAATGACCATCTTTGGCGGTAACACAAAGACATAGTAGAGCACGGTGTTATGGATGGCACATGGCATTCCCAGCATCACCATTTTGTGGGCCTTTCATGTGTGTCTCTCTGGTTCATCAACATCACACGGTACTGCAAGGTACGCATTGCATACTAATGCTTTAGGTGACTAAACAATAAAAAATTCAGAGGGAGTTAAGTCTGGGTTAGGTAGAGCCATTGTCATAACCAACAGTTGCCAAGCAACTCTGCAAGCCACTGATGTCTATCAGGAATGAGCTGGCACACCATTGTGCTGGTACCAAATCTGCAATAGTTGCTTTTTTTACATGTCCCTTTTATCAACTGATTTATTTTATTTTACTGAATTTATGAATTAATTATTATTGTGGAATTTTTAAATGAATTAATCTTTTGCCCTAGAAAGATATTTAATAAGCAGTTATTTTAGCAATGGAACAAGCATGCACCATCTGCATATACTCATGCAATGCTCCTGCTCTCAGACAAGTTAAAGTGTAATGCTCCCTGTAAAAGAAAAGCCTCATTTTTGCCAAGACAGATAGTTTGTCTGAAATAGAAAAGTTTTCACTTTATTCATCTTTCAAAATGAAAAAGATATGCTGTGGCTACATGCTTGTTTATTATTATTATTATTATTCAATGACCACACAGCAAATAGGGTAGAAATGCTGGTTAACATAAAACCACAAGTCGAACACTTCCCAAGCGTTTAAGACTGTGTGATATACCTTCGAATGATGTGAGCAGATCCAAGTAAGGTGGCCTTTTGCAACTGACAGATAGTAATTTTGTCAATATTTATGGCTTGTAGGTGCTGACTAAGATTTTTTGGCACAGCCCCCAGTGCACCAATAATCACTGGGACCACCTGTACTGGTTTATGCCAGAGACGTTGCAGTTCAATTTTTAGGTCCTGATATCGGCTAAGTTTTTNTTATAAATACAAAAAATAATGTTTCTCTGCTTAAAAAATTATGTTAAATTATATCCTATATAATTTTTAAACACAAGTTATTCTTTCAAAGGTGATACTTAACTCAACTACAGATAATTATTTAACAACAAAAAAAAATTTAAAAATACTACTTACTTCCATCAGATTCTCTATCTTCTTCTATCAAAAGAGATCCTTCTGGAGTTAATGATGCCAAGATATATCTTGTTCTTTAAACCAGAAATAAAGTTTAACAGATAATAATATCATGCGTATATCAAAATTATTGATTTAAAGTTTTACCTCTGAGCAATCTGAATAAAAAGCAGAGCCTGTCTCACTTCGGCCGTACCGTCGATAGAAAATGCCAATCGGATGCTCAGCGTATCTGGTGCAGTCGGAGGGAGATTGAAAGTGTAGGTGGCTGTAGACTTACCGTCAAAAATTCCTCCGATATCTTAAATTATGAAAAAATATCAACAAAATGATTTTTATAGAAACAAATGTGTGTTTTAAATACAGTAATTCTTAAGAAATTATTCAAAATCTTTATTTTCTAGTAACGAGGTGAGAACCGTAGAAGACTAACTTAGATACTGGAAAGCAGAAGAAAAGAAATTCTTGTGTTTGATATTCGAGTTTCTTGACTTAACAAGAGACTCGAATACTCACACTTGAGAACTTTCAAGATTATGGCAACAATTTTAGGACTGGTAAAGTGTCTCATTGTAGGCAAAGTCATCCAAAGATAACAGCTCTACAGTGATCACTATCTTTTCTTAATGGGAAGTTAACGATTGGCTAGAATTTTCTTTAGCCACTGGGACAATTTCAAGTATTAAGATTTTGACAAAAGTGATCTTTATATCTACATTTCTATATCTCTTGATCCTTATCACAGAAAATCTTGTTTGAACTGCACAGACAATATAACTATGGGATCCTAATCAATGTTTTTGTAATGAAATCCAATTTGCATTGATTATGTGTTTTTATTTGATGAGAATATGGGAATTGTAATTGTCTTTCCATCATCCTGGAAAGAAACGTCTGTGGTAGCAACATGCTAATCTGAGACAATGTTATATTAAAAATGAATATAAATGTGGTTTTAACTTAACTTTTAATATAATTTTTATCTATTTAACGGTACATGTATTTACTGAAAATAAGCGCATTCTGAAGTACATGCTTCAACTTGTGTCCAGATCATTTGTTAAAGTGGCACTGAAAGCAATTTTTACTTTCCCAGCTTTGTTATATATAACAGAGGAAAATGTGGTGATTGGTCAGACTTAATGATGAATTTACTCATTATTAGCATTTAAGGATTTTTATAAAACCTGTCCATACCCTCAAAATTAAGCTTTTTACTGTTAAAAGCATAAGAGCTCTCCTGATTTTATCCCTGCAAACTTTTATTTGTTCCTCAAATGAAAGAGGAAATAAAAGGACATGAAATCTAAAAATCAAGTTTATATTATTGTGACATTGAGTTGCATTTTTTAATAATCTTTTAATTTAAAAAATCATGTGACTTCCAGCTCCTAAGCTTTCCATATCTGGTCTCAATTTTCGTCTGTCTAACTCAATTCTCAAGATTAACAAAGGACAGATGCATGGATGGACAACAGTGAGTATGAACTGGTCTGCAATCTGAAAATTGCAGCTCAATAAGTGGCAAAATGAAATCCAAAGATATCACAAAAATGGTTTTGGCGACTTCTTTGATAGTTGTATACATGTGGAAAGAGCTTTGAAGATATTATAAAACATAAATTCAAATACCATACTAATATAAGTGCCAAAACTTTGGTTTGTTTTTCATTATGTGTTTGTGGGAGATACCATGATTTCTCAATTGCTCTATAAATGAGATATTTATCCAGTATGCTTAAATAAATAAATGAGATATTTGAGCGTAAGTAGGAATTTTCTTAGTATTCTGTTGAGATTCTTTTTCTTTTTATAGACAGTAATGTTTATTCAGTTGATTGCATTAATATTACAGTAAGATGGAAAAATGCACACCATGTATAATATCACAAAACAAAAGGGTTTTTTAATTCCATTAATGATTTTTCTCAAGAATAATTATATACAAAGAATAGATTAAAAAATCAAATGTCTGTGTTACAGTCAAAACCCGTTTTTAGTTAGAACGCGTTTTAACTAGTTGAAACTAGTTTATACTGAATGTCTTTGTTAAAACCCGTTTTGTCTAGTTAAAACTAGTTTAACTCAAATTCATTTTTGACTACAGTAAATTCTAGTTTTAACTAGACAAAACCGGTTTTGTCTAGTTAATTTACTGCTGTACATGTTTTGACTTTAGATCAG
>NW_019385035.1:0-12088 GCF_000671375.1 Centruroides sculpturatus
TTATTAAATATAAAATAATACTAATCCTAATTTTTATTTATATAAAATTACAGAATGCTATGCTAACAGACTTTGAAGCTTTTTGAGTTATCGACAGTTGGCCATAAAAGCATTACACAGTCTTATAGAAGCTGTAATAGACATTTATATAGATTCTGTTAAAATGTATCAATTATCGGCGAAAGATAAATGACGAGTCAATTTTACTAGCAAATAAATTCGTGGATTAAATTTTATAGACCAAAAAAAACTATTGGATATAACTGGCTGGATCAAACATTAATTTACGAAACTTATTAAATTACTTCACAACATATAACGAATTATTTTTATTTAAAGGTGGACAAATAGAAAAAAAAAATCTTAAAAACTGGAACTACAATGATTTATCATAGATATCGAACATTTTGCGATATTCTATCTTACAAGCAATTCTTAATTAAACAAAAAGCAGATATTTTCAAATTCAATACATTGTATAGATAGGGATTTAATAAATAAGTAAGAAATATAATTGAAATAATTATTATATTAAACTCTTTTCCTATTTTGCTTTGTCTTATTGCTATAATATTATTTCAAACTGTCGTGTTTTAATTTGCTTAAATATTAGAACAAATTGTAAAAATGATTATTGCAAATTAATTTTATAACAATTAGAAAGAATATATTAAACTTTGCTTTATTGTTACAAGATATTTTATGAAAACTAAAGAAATGAATTGAATTGAAAGGTTTTCTAAATATTAAAATTATTTCTAATCTTAATTAATTTACTCGAGAAATTTTTGATCTGAAAATAATTTATATCCTGAAAAATGAATTTTAAAATTATTATGTGCAGAAATATATCTTGCTTTAGATAAACTGAAGGAAAAAGTGGAAACACTTAAATAAACTGTAACATAAAAATAAAAACCTTTTCAATATAATTTCAATGTTATATTATTTCATACAATTATCGTGTTTTAATTCTCTTCGATATTAAAACATTTATCAATTAATACAGCCTTATTTTTAAAATAAAATTAATTTACTTAAGATTTGTGATCGAAAAATTAATTTTGTGATTTACAAAACTTATTAAATTATTTCACAACGTATACCGAATTATTTATATTTAAAAGTGAATGGATAGAAAAAAATAACTTTTTAAAAACTAGAACTACAATTATTTAGATATCGAACTTCTTATGATGTCTAAGATTGAATAATATTAAAAAATTTGCTATTACCACAAATATTTTGAAAAGCGTTGTTCTCTTTATGATATTTAATAAATAAGTAACAAATATAATTNACAGTATTATCCCCGAGATGGAAACAATGTTAAAATTATGGCGTAATAATCAAGTAAATGTGAAAAATTGTAAAATAATATAGGCCTAATTTGTTATACATATGTATTATCTAAGGTTTTATTAAACATTTTTTCTAAATTATCGTTTTCTTTAGTCTCCGGCCCCAATTAAAAATTATTTGTATTTATTTATATGCGAAATTATACTCCGACTTACGCGAATTCGACTTACGCGGTTACCGCTCGGTCCCACCTATCGCGTAAGTTCGGGGTATTACTGTATCTTGCTTTAGATAAAGTGAATGAAAAAAGTAAAAAAGCTTGTATAGATTCAATAAGTTTATTTTATTTATGTAAGAATAAAAAAAATTTCAAAAATAATTTCGTTTTAGTGTTATATTATTTCGTACAATTGTCGTGTTTTAATTTTATTGGATATTAAAACATTAAATAATTAATACAGAAACTTTGCCTTATTGTTAAAATAAAATTAATTTAATTAAGATTTGTGATCGAAAAATGAATTTTGTTATCTGAAATAATTTCATTCGACAAATTTGTATTCGCAATCTTAATTTAATTTAAAAAATTATTTGTAATTTATCATGTACAAATATACATAATCTGGGACAGTAAACAAAATAAACTGATGTACTCTTTAGAACCACAATTACAAGAAACAATCTGAAAAAGTATGAAATTAAGAAAGTGAGTCAAAGGATAGAATGCAGGCGTATTGTGCTAAGACTGCGCCAATTAATCAGACTCCCACGGATATAAAGGTTTCAAGTTTAACACGAAAGACTCACGACTGACACACAGTTATTGTTCAGGTAAAGTTAAAGTATTTTGCGATTACATAAGAAAAAAGAAGAAAATGAACGATGACTGCTTTGATTCTAGTAGAAGCTATTATGACTACGATTCAAAAAACAAACAAGATTTACAAAGAAAAAAAAAAACATTTTTAAATATTGGAATAGGAATTACAGAAAAAACAATTACTATGATTTTTCACAAACGTTGAATTAATAAGATTGGCTGGTGTAAATATTAAGTGAAATTGAGTGTATTAATCTAAATAACCGTACCAAAGAGGAACAAGTAGTACAGTACCTGCACTCGAAAGCTGTAATTTTAATTATCAGAATCCATCGTTTATTCCTATATTTATCTATTATTTAATATGCTTTTGTATTAAACAGAGTAAATGTGTATAACACAACCGATAAGAAGTCGTTTTTAGTTATTGTAAGAATCCGAAAGTAGTAATACTTTTAAAATAATAATAATAAATGAACTTTAATCCATAAAAACCTGGTGAAACCAGATTGAAAAAGTACAGCTCAGCAGAAACATCTAAATATAGGAAACGTTTGAAAGTTGTGGCATAAGAATAGTGAAAACAGATTTGACAGTAAAATTCAATATGTGAATAAGGTGCATATTACACAGACTACAACTACAGGAAGTTTTGGAAAAAGCAGTCATCATGATTATAAATCGGAAAAATAAGCATCGTCACAAAAAATATATAATATAATGTAATAAAAAGGTAATAACAGAGATATACGATTATTTTATATACAGTAGTAGACAAACATTATCGGAATGTGGAGAGTTTGCAGAAAGCTGCAAGGATAAAATTTGACACGATTCCGATACTTTTTATTTATGTATATGTTCATGAGAACCACAAAAGTAAAATTGGGCATTAATTTATAAATATTCTATTTTTAAATCATTGTACTTGTATTAAATAATGGATTAAAAGGAATCGCAAAACGTCACGTCACGTTTTAAGTATAGGCAGACGTTTTCTAGATTTTCCGTTACTTGGTGTCGCGAAAATCCCTCTCGTTGTAAATCTACTCGAAATTGCAAAATTTGGAATTGCCAAAACGATTCAAATAACTTATTCGAAGTTTAGAACTTCCGTACTGCTCATCGTGGACACAAAATATTTTAAATTTTATCTAAATCGGTTAGTTTTTCATAGAGGTATCAATGATCAAATTTGGCATTTTAACATTAAATGTTAAAGAGTTAAATTTGATCATTAATATCTATAGAGAGCTGAGCGCTGTTGTATCATTTCTTTCGTGTTAAATTAATTATATTTTAAAAATTTAAAAAAAAAAAACAAAAAATATTGAATTGTTAGCTTACCTCCAGATATAGATGAATTCTCTCCATATTTGTTAGAAGTCGAATCACATTCCTGTTTTTTCATTCCGTTTCTCCATTTCTTTCCTATTGAATATATGACGAGAAGAGAAATAATAATTAAACTTAACAGACACATGGTCAATGTTCTTCTTGATCTGCAGTTATCGATGCGGTACGAAATGATCAAATAATCTATGAGTAAAACAACAAGCGCCGAATAATGCCAATTAGAATCGGAGCTTTTCTGCCACGTGATTCACAGTCTGCCTATTATAGAAGACTAACTTCGCAGTACAACGGGACTTAACTCCTCCCATTTCTTCACTCGAGCTTGAAAAATTTAATTTATGTTTTATACTAGTTACATCACATTTTCATTTAAAACGGGGTCGTAATTTGAGTACATTTTGATAGTAGTTATATAATAACTAAATATAATTTTAATTTATGTTGTGGTTGAGTTATTAAAGGTAACGACGTTATTTATTCCGAAGACGATAGTGAGCCATTATCGGTTCTGTTACTGAGCAATGGTATTTTACTTTAAATGTTTTTTTTTTATTTTTAAAATTATTTTTTAATTCAAAAATTTTTATGTTTTACAAATTTTCTGTTTTAAATATTCATTTAGTAAAATGGTAGTGGAAATTTGACCGAATACAAAAATTTTCCTACAATTCAATTGTATAAGAGCTAAGAAAGTAAGAGTGATTCTCTCATTCTCATTAAGTCGTTGAGACAAAAGTATTATGTAATCACGCTTATAGTTTTGTTTTTATAAAAATTTATTATTTAACATGGCAAAATAATTTCATGCTCAAGTGTAAAGCCTATACTTTTGTCAAGACGAAGCTTTCGCGTAAAATCAAATTTTACAAGAAGGCTTTTACACCGCAATTCTATTCGAATGTTTATCTATAATGAGTGGTCCGTTTATAATTTTCCCGACAAATATCTGGTAAAATACGTGTGCAACGAGGAAATTTATAAGAATAAAAATTATTTATTTTCGAGTGACCCTTTTAAATGCTATGAAAATTAAGCTATTCTTTCCTCCTAGCAGGCACTGGACGCAATCAGGCCGCGAAGGAATCAACGAAATGAACTGAATTAAATTCCTTTGGCTTTTATGCTGATTATAATTGTTTTCTTTACAGAGAAACAAATATAACGATGATTAGAATCGAGTATGTAAGATCGTCCATAAATGGTGTAATAATAACGTCATTAAATACATCCAAATAATAAGATTTACATCAGCCTGTGTAGTAATGTAAAATGCAAGTGTAATCGAAGAAACGGCTCTGGGGATGAAACNTATAATTTTATGTGGTTCCGGTACAATTCCAGAGCTATCTATCTTAATTCTTTCTCGAGATTAAGGAAAGACAAACAGTGAGAATTTGTAGGTCTAATCACGTGTTTCATTGGAGGTAAACATTCCTCGGGGACGATATTTTTCAATGAAATACCAGAAAAACTCATAAAACGTAAAAAAAAATTTAATTTAGAGCCCACAGGAATAAAAATGTTTCGAAAATAAAATTTGTATATATCCAGATATATATATATATATATATGTCTTTATACAATGAACAAGTCGTAAATATACTACTTGTATAATCTAACACACGACAGACAAATAAACACACAAATAATATATATTTAATAGTATACATATTATAGCCACAACTTCGTTTAAGTAGAGACAAATGCAATTAACACTTTTCGATAAACCAAATTACTTTGCCACGTGTGACATCATTTTTATACAGACATAAAAATCACATTTTAAAAATTGTCTTTTCTCCATATTTTAATTGCATTTATTTCCTATATATTTAATAAATTTATTGCAAATAAAAAAGTACAGCTCAAAATTTAATCAGTTTACTTTGGAAATCAAATTTACTTTTTCTCAAACAAATGTCCTATTGAATTTAACAACTTTATTTCACTTTTACTTTCATAAAAGTAAAATTTATTTTTTTACTTTCCATGTGATAAGTCTGAATTTTGTTTTGAAACAATATAGAAAATATTCGATCTATACTCGATTATTAAGTTTAAATATTATTGATTTAATTATATATTTTACACTTTTAATGAGCAAGTTTCCTAATTATTAGTTTAAATAAAGCAATTGTTTAAATATTAGAATGAACTTTTATAATATTTAAAATAGGATTATTTTACTGTATGAAACTAGAGGTCAAAACTCGTTGAAAAATGACGTTCTTATACCTGAAAAATACAAACAAAGGTAAATACAATCGCCTTAAATATCATTAATTGTTCTTACAATTCAAAGTAAATATGGAAAATAGTATTTTTAACACACTCAACTAGAGTTAAGTATAACACGAGCGCTATAAAAATATGTTGTTTAATGATTGTAAAAATTGTAGATTTATGAATTTTCATTGTCGTCCGATCGGCTGTCTTTTCTTAATCTCCAGATCAAAATTTGATACATAAACGTAATTAAACTTAACAGACACATGGTCAATGTTCTTCTTGATCTGCAGTTATCGATGCGGTACGAAATGATCAAATAATCTATGAGTAAAACAACAAGCGCCGAATAATGCCAATTAGAATCGGAGCTTTTCTGCCACGTGATTCACAGTCTGCCTATTATAGAAGACTAACTTCGCAGTACAACGGGACTTAACTCCTCCCATTTCTTCACTCGAGCTTGAAAAATTTAATTTATGTTTTATACTAGTTACATCACATTTTCATTTAAAACGGGGTCGTAATTTGAGTACATTTTGATAGTAGTTATATAATAACTAAATATAATTTTAATTTATGTTGTGGTTGAGTTATTAAAGGTAACGACGTTATTTATTCCGAAGACGATAGTGAGCCATTATCGGTTCTGTTACTGAGCAATGGTATTTTACTTTAAATGTTTTTTTTTTATTTTTAAAATTATTTTTTAATTCAAAAATTTTTATGTTTTACAAATTTTCTGTTTTAAATATTCATTTAGTAAAATGGTAGTGGAAATTTGACCGAATACAAAAATTTTCCTACAATTCAATTGTATAAGAGCTAAGAAAGTAAGAGTGATTCTCTCATTCTCATTAAGTCGTTGAGACAAAAGTATTATGTAATCACGCTTATAGTTTTGTTTTTATAAAAATTTATTATTTAACATGGCAAAATAATTTCATGCTCAAGTGTAAAGCCTATACTTTTGTCAAGACGAAGCTTTCGCGTAAAATCAAATTTTACAAGAAGGCTTTTACACCGCAATTCTATTCGAATGTTTATCTATAATGAGTGGTCCGTTTATAATTTTCCCGACAAATATCTGGTAAAATACGTGTGCAACGAGGAAATTTATAAGAATAAAAATTATTTATTTTCGAGTGACCCTTTTAAATGCTATGAAAATTAAGCTATTCTTTCCTCCTAGCAGGCACTGGACGCAATCAGGCCGCGAAGGAATCAACGAAATGAACTGAATTAAATTCCTTTGGCTTTTATGCTGATTATAATTGTTTTCTTTACAGAGAAACAAATATAACGATGATTAGAATCGAGTATGTAAGATCGTCCATAAATGGTGTAATAATAACGTCATTAAATACATCCAAATAATAAGATTTACATCAGCCTGTGTAGTAATGTAAAATGCAAGTGTAATCGAAGAAACGGCTCTGGGGATGAAACAATTGAAGTCAGGCATACGAAGATTGGAGGTTTGTGCGCCTCACCAACAGTCTGTCCATGTGAAGTGTATTTGTATCTTGTATCAAGTATGTAATTACGGGTCACTTTACCACAAAATTCTCTCCGGAAAATATTTCCTTGTCATATCGTCCAATTATTGCGTTGCCTTATAAAATTGACAGAACCCATCCCTCTAATCACGTGTTTCATTGGAGGTAAACATTCCTCGGGGACGATATTTTTCAATGAAATACCAGAAAAACTCATAAAACGTAAAAAAAAATTTAATTTAGAGTCCACAGGAATAAAAATGTTTCGAAAATAAAATTTGTATATATCCAGATATATATATATATATATGTCTTTATACAATGAACAAGTCGTAAATATACTACTTGTATAATCTAACACACGACAGACAAATAAACACACAAATAATATATATTTAATAGTATACATATTATAGCCACAACTTCGTTTAAGTAGAGACAAATGCAATTAACACTTTTCGATAAACCAAATTACTTTGCCACGTGTGACATCATTTTTATACAGACATAAAAATCACATTTTAAAAATTGTCTTTTCTCCATATTTTAATTGCATTTATTTCCTATATATTTAATAAATTTATTGCAAATAAAAAAGTACAGCTCAAAATTTAATCAGTTTACTTTGGAAATCAAATTTACTTTTTCTCAAACAAATGTCCTATTGAATTTAACAACTTTATTTCACTTTTACTTTCATAAAAGTAAAATTTATTTTTTTACTTTCCATGTGATAAGTCTGAATTTTGTTTTGAAACAATATAGAAAATATTCGATCTATACTCGATTATTAAGTTTAAATATTATTGATTTAATTATATATTTTACACTTTTAATGAGCAAGTTTCCTAATTATTAGTTTAAATAAAGCAATTGTTTAAATATTAGAATGAACTTTTATAATATTTAAAATAGGATTATTTTACTGTATGAAACTAGAGGTCAAAACTCGTTGAAAAATGACGTTCTTATACCTGAAAAATACAAACAAAGGTAAATACAATCGCCTTAAATATCATTAATTGTTCTTACAATTCAAAGTAAATATGGAAAATAGTATTTTTAACACACTCAACTAGAGTTAAGTATAAGACCACACGAGCGCTATAAAAATATGTTGTTTAATGATTGTAAAAATTGTAGATTTATGAATTTTCATTGTCGTCCGATCGGCTGTCTTTTCTTAATCTCCAGATCAAAATTTGATACATAAACGTCAAGACCGAACGTAAAAGCCGAAGGAACAATTAGCGCCGATTAACAATACAGGAATTATCGAAGAAAACCGGAAGTTACGTTATTTCGATTCAAACCTTTACCTCCGAATGCAATTAATACATGACTGGTACGACTCTACTGTCAAATCAAACGTATGATGTACAAGGGCAAACCACTACTAAGTTGAGATGGATAGCGAATATTTTTAAAATAAAATCTTATAAAAACCGGGAAAGTTACGCAACTTATTGCTAGATGATTTTGTTAAATATAGCTGCTGTTCGAGTCACGTTTCATTCGACAAAAATGGTAAACATAGAAACTTCTCTGCAATCACAGGGATGTGTTTTTCACACTAGATAAATCGCCAGTTTTTTGGCTCCATTACAAATAATTTTTTACATCGGGGCCACGACAAGAAAATTACAGATCCGTCTTACTGAACACCATAATGACATCCGTAACAAGTGCAATACAAAACTTTGTAGGAGTGTGGTGCAGAGAAATTGTGTGCCGAAATGGAATGAGACTTCGCTTCTAATGCAATGTGCTGACAAATAAGTTACTTTTATCTGGGAAACGTTATTTACTGTAAGATTCGAATCCTGTAATAAATTTACGTTGGATCTCCCAAGGATTTGGATATTATTTCTTTAAAAATTTAAGCGTTTAACTTTTATGTCGCCATGGTATTGCCTATTCGTCTTAATTCTTAATTGACTAACGAAACGTAAATTTTTATCTTGTTACTTTATTTAATTATATTGTTATTTCATACTAATTTATCTCTATGTGCATGCCTATGTTAGTTTAAATTTAACTTCGACAATATGAATTCAATTATAAATATTTAACGTTGCTCTTTTAAAATTTATTATAGTACAGTAGTTATTTCTTCTTTTAAGAGATAATATTCTGGCATGTGGACAAATCTTTTCTTAAACGAAATAATATTAAATTATTCTAACGTAAGAGTACAAAGGGACTGAAAAAATTTTTTCACATCAGCTCTATTTTTAATGGCCCCCGAAGTCGTCGAAATATTGCAGTACAAGTAGAAAATATTTTTAAAAAGTTACATTTATATGAAAGTATAGTGCGTAATAAAAATCAAGTGATAACATTTCAGATAATATAAGAAATGACATGTTAATCCCATCGTACTTACAAAGAAACAGTAAAGAGAATAAGAAACAAATTGGGACTGAATTGGACTAAGATATTTGAGATGAAGTTTGCCACGCGAAGTCTATGGCCGGATTGCTCCTTATTAGTTTAACATTTACTGACTCATCTTTTGGAAAAATTGGCTTTACTGTCTTCCGAGTTACTGTAACTTTGTCATATAAACAGTTCTTTTTTTCGTATTTGTTTGCAAAAAGCATTACAAAAAGAAAAGTCGTGAATTGAATACTGATTAGATAGGCATCTCTACTCTATCGATTAAATCGTAATTATTACTCAAAATTTCACATTAGATAGTATAAAACATAGGACTGTGGTAGATTAGAAATAAACTTCTACAAATACAATTGAATGTAAATTAAAGGTTTTTTAATGGAAAAAAGAAAATCTTTCTCATGATGTTGTGGGAAATTACAACGCTTCTAGTAGAGAACGTAAAACATAAAGATCGTCCGGAAGACTTTCTGTGCCGAATTACCGTCATAAATAGAAATTTACAGAAAACAGAAATTTTACAATGGGCAATTATTTTACTGCAATTTATAATTTATTTAATCTAAACTATATGCTCTCGGTCTCAAATCAGTAGTGTCCATTCTTTATGTCATACTTTTCCTGTTAACAAATAAAGTCGTGCAGATCATCTATTAACTCCTTTCAGCGGAAAATTTTTTAAATGAAATTACGCGACTTTTGGTTTGCCTCGTACGTTCGTATATCAGGACCTCCTGCCCAAAAGCTTTTCACATCTCGTCTCTACTTTTCTTTATCGTAAGGTTGCCAATCCCCGCTAAAGGGGCAGAATGACAGAGTAATTGCGCATTGTATGGGGATCGTTAGGAACAGAGAAAACTCTCGTTACCTAAATTTCGGCCCGATTTATTGTAAAAGAAGAAAGTTTCTTACAGAAGTTCTGATCAGCTTAACGAATACGACAGAAAATTGCTTGTTCTTACTCATCTCCTCTTTCAAATCGGTCGTCACTCGTTACTAAGTGTAACGAGATCGCGAGATGAGTCAAATCGTCCGTCAATTCGATGCCCATCGAAGATGGTTGAAGATGGACTTACATTATTTTATTCTTTAAATACAAGTATTACTTTTTCCTTTCCTTCATTTAATTTGAAGATGTCCATTCATGGTCATAGAATTTCTGCCTTTTAACATTATTAATTTCATGAAATTATTTTATAAATTGCCTTTTATAATTTTATGTGGTTCCGGTACAATTCCAGAGCTATCTATCTTAATTCTTTCTCGAGATTAAGGAAAGACAAACAGTGAGAATTTGTAGGTCTACAATGTTTTCCAAATTGCATCTTAATGAAATTAAAGCAAATTGCATCCCCTCTATCCAGAAATGTGCCAACGTGAAGAATATATAGAGTTAGAGAGTCATAAATTAATGGAACAAATTCTGCCTGTAAATTAGAGCCATAAAGACAAGCTTTTCGCTTGAGCTAAATATTTCGTGACGAAGAATGATAAATGGCAACAAATTATATGAAGTTATGAAAAGAAATTCAGCACGGGTGATCTAGAAGACAGGAGAAGCTATTAGCACAATATTTGGAGAAATGAATTAATCCATTCAAGACGGCAGCAAACTGCTGGAAATGTTAAATTATGCGTGCATTTAGATGGAATGGTACGCTTTTATCTCTGGTCGTGTTAGAGTATAGCAAAAATCCCATGCTAATTTTGGCAACAATAATTTTCATGTTTTAAAATAATTACTGTAATAGGTTAATTTAATTAATTTTTGAAAATATTTTTAAAAAATCTTTTTAAGTCGTTGAAAAATAACTTTTAACGTAGAAAAATTTTAGAAATTATTTATTCATATGTTACCGCTAAAGCTCGAAATCCGTTAATGTGTACATTACCTAGCTAATCTGCAGATTAACTAGGGTGATCCGTTAAAGCTGCAAAAATTGTTCAATTTCTCAAATTACCTAGGTAATTTGCATAGTATCTAGGTACTCTACACATTAACGGCTTTCGTATCGTTAAAGTTCAAAAGTTTGTTTCTTTCACTTTCTTTCCCACTCCTTCTTTTTACGTAGATAAATTTAAATCCTAGAATGCAAGCAAGCACCGAATTGGTGAGTAAAGTCAAGAAAAGATTCTTCGCAAACCTCTTTAGCGAAGATTTAAAATATAATACGTAGTGTTTTAATAACAAACCAAAGTATGATTCTATAATTGAAGATGTAAAGCTAATAAAAGTTTCCAAGAAGAAAGAATCGTCTCGAGATTATCAAATAATTCAAAGGTGTGATGTGTTGACTGTACGAGGCTGTGAAAAACTCATTGAGCCGTTGTCAGATGCGCGAGAAAGGTTTGAAAAAGTTTGTCCATGCCGGAGAATTGTTTGACATTCGATAAAAACTGAAGAAGACCTTGAAAAATTAGAAGATTCACAAGAGACTGTGATTATGAGATCACAGTCAAATCTTACTCAAGAGGACATTCCGTTATC
>NW_019385035.1:12349-26942 GCF_000671375.1 Centruroides sculpturatus
CTAGCTGCAAGGACCCGCTTCGCTGGGCAAAAAGTAACGATAGTGAAAATTAAGATAATTACATTATAGCCAATCTTACCCGTTTTCACAAAATGCAAGAATTAGGTCCCCCGTTTCCAGACTAATTAGAGAATTTTTACGTCCAGTCAAACGAACTATTTTCAATTTAATCAATTTTCTGGAACGTTTACAATCGTTCTATAATCGAACCAATTTGAATTCGAATATTGTTCAAATTAAATTCGAACAAATTCGAATATTGTTCGAAATCCGAATATTGTTCGAATTTAATTCGAATAAATTCGAACATAACATTCGAAACAGAAAACCACTTTCAACCACTTTCAGACCCATATCTCCCGCACCCTTATAGCTATCGAGACGCAACCACCATAGTGCACGAATGGAGACTTGGGGCTACTACCACATACAAACACCATTCATGTGCGATGTGTAGTTTTGGCTGAAAAGTGAAATATAGGGACACACACGTCCATTTATATATATATATATATATATATATAGATTTTATCATTCAACCATTTTTGTAATAATATGTTGGGGTAATCATTCATCAGGTTCATGTATATTACGTGTTGTATTTCTATCATTTGGTTGTTTATTCCTGTTGTAGTATTTACTACTTTTTTCTATGCATACCAAATGTATTTTTATTTATATACATCGTTTTTTTCTGACATAAAATGTATAACTTTATAAACATTACATGATTTCAAAACTGCCTTTTTCTAGTAATCAACGTGTCCAAAAAAGGTAATGAATCTATTTTCTGAAATTCACTATCAAATTTAATCTCATTATCTATGCTATATACTATATCCAATACCTCATCAACTTGTATTTCATCCTGATCTATTACTAAAATCAATCATTTACATACTTGATGTACACTTTTACCCCCTTTATACTCTAAGTTCTTCTGTCAATATGAAACATTCTAATTTCCGTTAATTTTGGTCTAATGCACCATATAAATATTGTAATTAAATCAAAATTTAGCCTACATATTTATATTTATCTTACTTAAATTCGTCTAATATTTTTTTCCAAAATAAACCCGAAAAAATATACGTATCTTATTTCATAATATATTATAAATATCCGCCTTTCTTTATCGTATATTGTTACTTGGAAAGTTTATTTATTTGTATAAATATTGTTTACTGTTATTAATATTACGCTGAAAATATAACGTTTAATTTTACGATCGCCCTAGGTAAAGTACTGTACTGTACGTGCCTACTTGCCTATGTATAGAAACCTCTGTATTTTCAAGGAAATTCGCAAAAATTCAAAGATTTTTATACCTGAAAGAAAGTGAACAGAAATATCGTTTAATTACAGAGTTATTTTCTTTGTTTTTATAGGTTGGATGTTTAACAACAAATTGAAGTCGTCTGAAACTCTCCGTTGATACGATAGTTTTCTTATGTATAGCAAGCATCAAAACTAAAATATTTAATACTTCCATTGTTCAGTAAAACAATAGGTATGTTTTTATATGTTTTACATTCTGTATGCTTTAAATTTGTGACTTATAGATAAAATATTATGACTGAATTACAGAACAAGAAGGAATCTAACAATGTTTCCATGGAGTCTGTTTGGTACTGCAGTGTTGTTAACTTTAACTGTTATTTCCTTTCTGATATTTTCACAAGTGAAAAAGAGGAAAAACAGCAAGAAATTAGGTGTAAACGTTGCATCTTCAATCGATAATGAAAAACGTGTTTCGAATTGTACAACTTCTTCAAAGTGTAGAGGTGAGTGAGTATTTCAAAGTTTCTAATTTTCTTGGCACGCCTTTTATGTAATGTAAATATAAATGTTTTTCAAGTCTGCACCTCTTTCTTGTATTCACCATCACATAGACTACCCCTGTGTTTTCTATGTTTTATGCCTTTTGTATAGTTATGCAAAATGTAGAAATGCCTTATAAAGAGGATTATAGTAACTACCACATATCTCACAGTTCTACTATTTTTATTTAAGATCCTCAAATTGGCAGTAATCTGGCCGAGGAAGTGTCGGATTACTGCCAATTTGCAGGCGAAAATTTACGTTACTCGCCATTACAAGATTCGATGAGCAAGTGATTTGATTTTGGTCAAAAGTCTTTAATCAAAAGAAATGGTGAAAGGAGAAAGATGACAAAATCTTGGAAAGATAAGAAAAAACGACTTGTAAAAGAAAAGGTGGCTCAAGGCTAGGACTGCACAAACTAAAGACTATGTGATTTCTGAACGTGACGGCCCCTTAGCTTGTACAGTACCGCTGGCACTCTATAAATATGTTATTGAGTTTTTGCTACGTTTTCAAGTTTTGTGAAATGATTGCTACTTTAGTTTGCCTAATTTCTCCCACAAAGAACTCTTTAAACTCCTTAAGCAACAGCCTTAATTGTTCTCTTTATCCCAATGGGAGATTGTTGGTTTTTAAAGCTACGAGTCATTCGAAATCTCTGTTGGCTCCTCGCTCGATTTCTATCGGGGCTTATTGTATATTTCCGAACTCTTTGTCCGCTTCTGATTAGAGGAATGCCCTCAACTTATTCTGAAGCAAATGACGCGAACTATCTTATGGGAGTTCTACCAAAGAGGAATTCTCGGAATTTCTGGGCTATAATGGTTCGGTTCCGGGCCCGGTCCATCTCGCATATAATTTATTGCTTGAATCTGATGTTAGGACAAGTTTATCTTTCTCTTAAAATGTTTAAGAATAGGTATTTATCGAGTAATGGTCTGGCCGAAAAGTACAATGGCTCACACAAAAGTATGTTGATCATGCGATTAGGATGCACGGAAGGAATTGAAATAGAATTCTACAGTTTTGGTTGTGGGCAAGTCGTGAGGTGACCAATTGAACAACAGGGGGTGTCTCTCTTTCAGTTGATGTGTGGAAGAGTATCGAACGCGCCCTTGGCATTGTTGAAAACATGTTGGGTAAGACACTGCGATACCGAAAGGTGTCAGTCCTACACCTCTGGAACAGTTACGGGAAAAATAGCAATTTGCTTCAAAATTTGCAGCAAGGCAGATAATGCACAAAAATATAATCTAAGATTCCTAAGTGAAAAAGCGAGGTATTTCCTCTAAGTGCTTCAAAAATTTTGTAGTCAACTGAAAAATTTTTGCCGTTTGTCCATTGCAATTACCTGTGGCTCATAAAAATTTTGTTGGTATGCCTCACAGGTTGCCTTTGATTTTGCGATTTTAACGAAACCGCCTTTGGACATCTGCTTTGTTGATCTATGACACATAATACATAGTAGCTTCCGCAAACAGAACAGGATTCGATTGGACCTATCAGATCTGCAAGGACCACCTGAAATGTAACAGGTCGTCATGCTATGTGGTTGTATTGAGGCTCTGTCTGCAGTTCCTACGTTCTTTTTCAGCAGTCATTCTTCGCATGCACTACTATACCTCTTAATTCTTCCCTAGGTTTTAGCAGCAGCTAAATGGACTGCGATGGAATGGTTATAAACTAATCATACTATTTTCATCCTAAGATATTCAGGTAAAACGAACTGCTTTATCCTTTCACTTGCCACTGTGCTCCAATGATACAATAGTCTATCTTCCACGAAATAGTTATTCTGCTTTTTTTACCCTCCTCCTAACATTTTTTAGCTTAGCACTTTCTCTTTGTTCTCTCCCAAATAGTCTTTCCAGAAAGCCTAACTTTCCGCTACCTTCGTTTATTTTTTCCTTGTCTCCGTTCATCTTTTCCCCACTGACTATCCCTTGTGTCTCATCTTCTGACAATTTTTTAGCTGAGGGAAAGATATCCAACTCAGTTTTCCTGATATTTTCGATTTCGTTAGCCCGTCTTGGGTCTCAACAGCTTTCATCTCCAGGCGATCGTTATTACAGCTTTTCCACACAAAGTATCATCTATTTGTTCGATTGACACCTGATACACCCTGGCTTGGTTAACCATCGCTTCATATGCTGCAGGAGTAATGAAGGCTGAACAGTTCAGCTTCCATGTGACTTTCGCCTCTATTTCTATTTCTGGCCTGATCCTCTTCTCTTCCCGTAGGGCTATAGGAAGAGTAACTAGCTCTGCCCTGTGCATTTTTAGCCTTGCCTGAACCAAAAGTATTTTACATCCTGCCCTTAGAGCTTATGAAATAACTACTGAGTGGAATACACTAATCACAGCCCCGGAATCCTCCGCATCAATCATTTTCCTTTCTTCCGATTCTTAATACTACGTCTGGCAACATTTGTTTCCCTGCAGATTCAGGGTTGATAGCGTTTGCCGATGTCTTGTTCACTTTTCTTTCGTCACTTTCTTTTAATTTCAAAAATTCAAACCTATAATAACCTGTCTTGTCACATTCAAAACCCCTATCTCTTCTTTCTTTGGCTGTCGATTTTTCTTTTATTCTGGTTCTTTGGCCTACTGTCTCTTTGTCTGTGATACTCATATGCAGGATTTCCCCAGCTACCCTTACTTCCTCCATTATTCCTACCCTGTCCTACAAGTCTTAGAGTTGCCTCCTTATATAATCTACTTATTTGGTCAGTTCTGTAGAATTCAGCCATTTTCTATCTTCCTTTCATCAGTATAAAACATTCTATATCCTCTCTTCTACCTGATCCGCCACAAACAGATCGTTGAAGTCCCGTAAGGTCTGCATTATTAAGATAATAATCGAGGCAAGTCGTCAGTTTTGTTATCCACTGAACTTAATTTTCTCCCTTGCGTTTTGAATAATTGTCAAAATTTTATTTGTGCTGAAGAAGAGTCCGTTCTCTGTCAGAAAACACTCCATAATTCCGTTATATTCGGTTAATCTCCAGCAATAAAATCTGATAGTTTAGGCAAAATAATCTTGCCTAAACTATAGGGAAAACTATAAATTTCAAAAATAGCCTTTGCTTGATGAAAAAAAAAATCACTTAATTTTTCGTTTTCTCCAATGTTATAGGAATTTGTTCCTTAATAAAATTTAAATATTTCATAAGATCATCATTCACACTTCCCTGTTTTGTGATTGACTAAAGCTCTCCCCATAACTGTGATTAGTCTCAAGCTCATTTAGTCGTTATTTCTTCCTTTCGAACATTAGCTTTTTTCTTTTCTCATTCTATTTCTATTTTTTTTTGTTTAATACGGCGTCAATTCTTTTTCGTGATTGCTCCTCCGGAGATCCTTTCATTCTGTTTTGTTTCTTTTACACGTTTCATTAACATGTGTAACTCACTCTATTGAATGAAAAACAGAAATAAGGGAAAATCAATTTGCTTTAATTTCTGTTTGCCATTAATAAAATCAAATAAAACTAACCCAAATCTGTAGTATAAACAAAATAAGTTTATACAGTAGAGCGTCGTTTATCCGAAAGTCGGTTATCCGAAACGTCAGTTATCCGAAAGAATTCCAGTCGGCCTAAAGTATAATTTTTATTTGTTTTTATATTTTTCAACGAATTTATTTCGTTTGTAAAACATAAAGAAATCATTTTTAACGATACAATAGCCACGATTATTATTTTAAAAAGTTTACGTTAGGCTTAACATCGACGAAAATTCAACGCAAAGCGACACGCAACGGAGAAAATTTTCAACACGGGATAGGTTAATATATTTTTTCGTATATAATCGGTTATCCGAACATCCCCAGTCCTCAATTGATTCGGATAAACGACGCTCTACTGTATTTTATTTGTTCTTGTAACAGATTTGAAGCAAACAGAAATTCAAAGAAATGAAGAGGAAGGGAAAATGAAATTGCCATCTGTATCCTATTTTCCATATGTTAAATTTACATAATGGAATAGTCGTGTTGCATCCCAAACAAAATATAGTTAAATTGAATGTATTTCAAAGTAATATTCTTTTGCTTATACACCCAGATTCGGCTCAGGTAAAAATACACGCACGTTTATTTAATATATTCGTAATAAATAAGGTTATATAATTTTATATATAGGAAGTATTAAAAAGCAGTGTCTTAATTAATAAAGATTCTACTTACAATTTCTGCAAGCCATTACTTGGAGAAAATAGTTTTTTTTCTACAGGTAACATAGAGTATTACATTATATTTAATTTACACGTGATAGCGTATAATATTATTTATTTAATTAATTAAAAAAGTACCGGCAACAATTGGAGAAAAAGAAGAAAATATTTGGCTCCTAGTTTACATCTTTGGAGCATAAAATGTTATCAAAATATATATAATGAGCGTTCGAATATTCTAGTAGATAAACTGAAAAAATTACAGGAAAATGAAATATTTGATATCCTGAAATGGACTGACGATAAACAAGAATATATCTCCGCTTTAAACAGGTAGGGAACATTATAATCATTTATTGAGACAGAAGAAATAAAGAACAATTTTGAAGAATTACAATAAATTCGACTGTCCCTAAAATATAACGGCATATAGAAGAATTAACTGAAACAATTAAAGACACATCAATAAATTATATTTAAAGATGACCTAATATTCATTAACACCACCATTAGCTAAAATAACTTTGTGAATGCGGTCTGGCATTGACTGTATGAGTTTTTACAGGACAGAAAATTATGGCTTGTTTTAGTTCCTCCACGCTATTTTATTGTATATATATATATAGCTTCAGTCAGAATTTCCCAAAGATTTTTTATCGGATTAAGATCAGGAGATAGAGCTGGTCAATAAATAATACGCACACCATTAGCTAAAAACCAGTTTGTCGTGTGAATGGGAGCATTGTTCTGTTGAATTCACATTAATACGTTCTGAAGAAGGCAACAGATTGCTTGCTAACATGTCTTGATAACTATTTCTTCTTGTATTCCGTGTAAAAAAGCATGTGGAATCTATCCTTGCCAGTGAAATACACTACACGTCGCAGCTGATCCACCACTTTCTTGTTGTTTGGAATATGGTTCTTCCTCAGTGGATTTCAGTGGAAACCGATTTCATATTTAGCAATTACTCTTGAAGAGTAAATTTCATTTCTGTAAACAAGAATTTTATCTTTCTCTAAGTCTGTAAGAGATTTGCCTCGGCCTATTGTAAAACAGCTATTTTTTAAAGATGTTAAAAAACTAACAATAAATACAATATGGAAAACTTTTCCGTGTGAATGATTTTATATGGAAATCTATTATTATTGCCTTATGCAACAGAAAAAAATTATGGCGATCGATCAAAAAACCATTCAAGATTTTACATTTTTTAATTCAGATAACTTTGAAACGTAGGGGTTTCCTGTATGTATAAATGTTAATGTTTGTGTGGGGGCACGATTTTTATCACTCCCTTTGAAGCTTAGCAGCTCCTGTGTCTTTGGTCAAAATTTTCGTAAATTTTGCAGAAAGGTTTCTGTATTAGGAGCATTGGTGCTATTAAATTTTGGTGGTTAAAAGACAAGGAGTGAGATACAGAGGGTCATGTAGGTAACTCTTCAATTAGAGTATACTTTTTATTACACAACTAAAGAAGGGCTTAGTGGCACGAAATACGTTTTGGAAGAAAAATAGATTAATAAATGCATGAAAATTTCTGGTAATTAATTTAGATTTACTTACACTTCCTTTGGTTATTTCCTCTATTCGCCATGACAACTCTAAACAGAAATTTCAACAGAGACATAGGAACCGTTCACCAGTTCGTCGCAAAGGTAAACCCGAGTTATACTTTGATACATATAAGAAATTTATGTTATAATCGATGTTACAGGCATCTAAAAAAAGAAAAGAAATGTTAAATAAAACCACAAAACATCAGCAAATCTTCAGCAAAGATGAGGATAATGAAGAGGAACAGAAGATGAAACCTCATATAATAGATATACTGTTAGATCTTCATATCAAAGAAGGATTACTTACCAAAACAGATGTCATAAGATACTTAGGAGGTGTTATTTTTGGGGTAGGAATGATTAATTAATGTGTATAATATTCTTAATTCGATAGAAAACGTAATTTACTGCCTCGGATTTCATTAGTTCTGTATACGTAGCTATGCAACGCTTGACAACACATTGCAATGAAGCCCGTTCAGAAAGGATTTTTACAGAATTTTCTGGAATTTCTTGTAGTTTTTCTTACGTCACATGTCCTATATATAAAAGGCAAGACACTTTAGTTGTTCATATTAATGCCTGCGAAAAATGGCCAGAGGTAAGGCTATACCGGAATCAATCAGGAAAACTATTATCCAGCAGTATAAAGGAGTCTCTCAATGTAGTATCGCGCGACGTCTTCCTCTTGTACAGTACATCGTACTTTTCCTGTTAACAAGACTCGTGCCATTCATACATCCTACTCCATTCTGGAAAACATTTTTGAATTGAAATCACGTGAATTCCGGTAGAGAACAAAAGCATTTTTATCATAAATCCGGGCCTACTCTCTGTAGGAGTTCCATGCCTGTTTTCGCTTTTCATCTATCTAAAACCGTTCTCGAGATAAAGGAAGGACAGACAGACAGACATATTCCAGTGCGAATATATAGTCCAATAAAAATAAAATTCTCGATCATGAAAAGAGAAAATTGCGACAAGTTCTCTAAGATGTGATCTTGTGTATTTTGTTGTCATTACAATTACAGCATAATACATCATCGAGCACTATACTGTAATTGGTTTAAAATACGGTCTTTACATTATTTTTACAAGAGAAACTCTTAACAATTACCGCCCTAAACGCTTGTGGTAAGGTTAAGGGAGAACTTTTTGCGCAAACTGTTTAATAACTGTAATTTCTGAGAATAGAAATCTTTACGATAAATTACAATATAAAATATTATATTAATATTATGCAAAACTTGTAATGTATTTTAATATCAGGGTCACGACACAACTGCCCACGCAATGTCCTGGACTCTATATTTCCTAGGAAGATTTCAAGAGATACAAGACAAAGTGTATTTGGAATTGAAGGAAATTTTCAAAAATGATATGAATAGAGATATTACAATTAATGACCTGACCAAAATGACCTACTTAGAATGCGTAATAAAGGTAAATTTTTAATTTCTTTAATTAAACACATACAAAGATTAGTTACATACACAGTACAGTCGACCCTCCTAAAACACTGTTGATAATTCCGTTTTATATGAATTCCATGTTGTACGAGTCACTTAGATTTTACAGATACTTGAGACGTTCACAGCCTGGCACACGTATTTGTAAAATCTAAGTGACTCGTACTACATGGAATTCATATAAAACGGAATAATCAACAGTGTTATAGAGGGTCGACTGTATTTGACTTTCCAGGAATCGATGAGAATTTATCCTTCCGCTCCTTTCGTTGGAAGAATAAATCCTTCCGAAATGAAAATAGGTCAAACTTTTATGATTTTATAATTTCTTTTTAAAAATTCTTTATACTGTATTTATTATTTACTTCAGGCATTGTGTCATTGAAATAGATAATAACTCGTTGCCTGCGAATTCGATTTACATCGTATGTATCAATTCGATTCATCATAATCCTTCTGTTTACGAAAATCCAGAAGTGTTCGATCCTGATCGTTTCCTGCCTGAAAACTTCAGAAAACTTCATCCTTATGTTTTTCTGCCATTTTCTGCGGGTCCATGAAATTGTCTTGGTGAGTGATCAACTTAATTATTGAAGGGAAAAGAAACGGGACAGTTTCACTAAAATGATGCATTCGCAGGATTAAAATTCGCCATGGTTGAAATGAAAACAGTTTTGACAAATGTCCTGCGAAATTTTAAGTCTATTTCCTGGATCCTCGGGATAAAATCTTTACCTCTTTCGGTGCAATTATGACACCAATATCAGGTATAAGAATGTGTGTAGAAAAAAGACAAACATAACAATAGATAACAACGCTGGAGTAATTTATATGGTAAATCTTTATAAGCGTATATGAAATAATCTATATAAGTACACCTGATTATTTTCATTAAACAAAAAATATACGTCATAGTGTTATTTGGAATGTTTTATAGGCTTTAATTTTATTAATTATTTAGGGGCGAATATAAGATCAAAGTTTGACAGTGATATAAATACAGTAGAGCGTCGATTATCCGAAAGTCAATCATCCGAAAGAATTCCAGTCAGCAAATTTAAATTTTTGCCAGTGCTGTGGCGCTGCAATTTTTGGCTATGTCTTGGGCTACTCAAATGTTTTACGTTTTTGATACTAAATTAACTTCTGAAGTATAATTTTTTATTGATTTTATATTTTTCAATATATTTATTTTGTTTGTAAAAAATAAAAAAAAATAATTTTTAATGATACAATAGGCTTCGTTAGGCTTAACATCGACGAAAATTCAACGCGAAGCGACACGCAACGGAGAAAAATGTCAAGATGGGATAAATTAATATATTTTTTCGTACATAATCGGTTATCCGAAACATTGATCTTCCGAACAACCCCAGTCCCCAATTGATTTGGATAATCGACGCTCTACTGTATTATACATTTTAAGAAAATAATAACAATACCTGTTTTCTGGTTGTGGTGTGTATTATCTTATTAAGGGAATAAAATTTAAATGATGGAATCTTTCTTCACTTTACTGTGATACCAGGAAAAATTCTCCTGACATCGTCACAATGCCATGCTGCAATTTTTTTTAATTTAAAATATATGCTCTCGATCCCAAATTAGTGTTTTCCCCTATACATCATACTTTTCCCGGTAAGCCATCGCCTAGTTTGCCTATATGAACGTCCTGCCTATATAACATATATAGTAAAATAATACAGAATAAGTTGGTAATATAAAGAGAGTCTGGTTTTAGGAAAGGAAGTCGTGTATAGGTAATATAATTACACTAAAAAAAAAAATAATTGTTTACCAAAGAGACGTTAATTTGAAAATTATTTGGCCTTTGTAAATAAGTATTATAAATATAATAACCAAAATCTGTTTGTGGGTTGTTTAGTTTGTTTCTTTCTCCACAGATGGCGCCACCTCATAACACATGACATTAGTATTTGTAATTCTTTTCATTGTTATGTTGTTATTATTAATATTAGTTTTTATACTGTTATATTATTTACTAATGTTATTATTTATTATAATGTCCTAAGTCCAATTATTGCTCGGATGGCGCTAATTCTTTCCATACTGCATTACTATTTTTTTTTATTTAACAGCTTAGTATATCGAAAATATCAAAGAGAATGCAAAGCAAGGACACCTTTTTCAAGGCTATAGAATTTTTGGTACGGTTCGTATCGCGGACGAAAATGGCGGAAGCTCCTATACCAGATTCAATAGATATACTGGTCCTCACAAGTAGAGTTAATGTGTCAGTTTGCCGATAGCTGGCGCTAGAGTCGCTCTACGGCGAGAAGTTTATCTATTTCCCGTTTTTCAAGCATTTATGTAACTTTTTCTACTGCTCTGTCAAAAACATGAAAATTTGTTACTTCCCGTGCTATGTTAAAATGAAAGATTGGTCCTTGTTTATAGTCATAGACAAAGTTATGGCTGAAGGATCGAATTGTGACTCGATGTATAAAACTGTTTTGATACGTCCAAAATTGTTCTTTTTATATAATTATTAACTATTTGAATTAGAAATTAAAATTATAAGCGTAGTGTGATGCAGAAAAACATGTATTTTCTTATGAAATTTAGATACAACTAATTTTTTTTAAAGTGTAACGCTTGTAATTCCATAGTTTTATTTATCGAAATTTCGAAGGGAACAAATAAGTATTATAAACAGAAACGGCTCATTCTCTTCTTAAAGACACTATTTGTCTTGGTGTTTTCCCTTATTTGCACCCTTCTTAATGCCCATAGAGCAACAAATTTTATAAATAAAAAAGTGGCGCATCTTATAATCGGAAGAATTAATTGTAATTTTAAAAAAAATTAGTGTGAAGTTTTATTAATTATTATATTTACAAAACGTGCAGCTAGCCGATGCGAAGATTTCGCAACTCACCTTTTCGATAGCCTTCAAACTCCACGGAGATAACGTAATCGCAACTCGTTTACGAAATAAATGTCCAGTAAATGGGAACAATAATGTAACAATACATAACGTAGACAATAAAACTAAATAACGAATTGTTCGGAAAAAATATTTAGATGTTGGCTGAACAGATTTAGTTCAGCCAGAGCCCAGTTGTTTCGCAGTTTAGTTGTGTATTGTTGAACACGTTTCTAACTACGTAACTTCTCCCACTGTCAGAGTTGCAACTAATTCAGTCCGTTTATTTCGTTTATGATAATTTCTACTAGTGGCATCTCGTTTTTATCTCATCCTACGATTTGCAAGATGGCTGCTCTTACTAAATACAATTATTATATTGATAATTCTAATGATTACGCATTTTTACACAAGATCAGCTAACTCAGCACACCGTTTAAGGATACTCAGAACAATCTTAGCCAATTAGATTTCTTAGTTAGCATTCTGCATTATTGAACAAAGCCTAGCTCAAGCGATCCCCTACCTTGGACTGGTATTAGGCACCAGGAAGGACTTCAAGCAAAGCGGAAAATATAAACCATCTTTGGAATTTTTTTATGACTGCATTGACTGTTGCAATAGGTAAATCAGCTGAAGGAACACGAACGTAATTCTTTATATTTGTTGTTCTCTTCTTACTTCTGGGACTCTCCAATTGCATATTGTTAATGCACAATTTGTTTTGTAGTGGTTTATTGTATTTCTGTAAATTAAAATATACAGTATAAAACATTACGCAATTTGAATTTAAGCAAATTTGGAGACTCAAATAACTGCATTAATGATAAGAAATCAGAGTTTTTTCTCACATTTTCTATTCTTAGAGGACTTCAACAATGGTTTGCCTTTTGTGGAAAACCATTATAGAAATCCTCTAAGGACTGCTTGCTGAATTATACTATATTACACTAAATGGTTTTTGAGATATTTGCATTTGACACGCGTACCCAATGAATAATCATTTAAAACATTAAGCATTAAATAAATATTAATTAATAAAACTCAGTAAATGTTTGTTTAAAATGAGAAGTCTTTATTTTAAATTACAATATCTTTCCGAAAAGAAAACAGCTTCGATAGAAAATGGTTTCGTAAGAAAAATATCCATTGCATCGAAACATTTAACTTTAAAAACAGTTTATTCCCTGCATTTGTAATAAAGAAATAAAAAAATGCCCGTGAAAACAATTACTTGATATATTTTCACAAAATATTCATTGTTAAATGAATATCAAGTGTAAGTCCATAATCTAGGCTTCAATTTTGGATGGGATTTCCACACAGACCACCGAATTACTATTCTCGTCCACCAGTGTGTATTTTACAGTTACAGGTATCTAAAATTAAAAAATATCAATGGTAAATTTTATTATATACATACATTTACTTAAAACTATAACTTACAATTGTCATATTTTTTTATGTAATATTATTATTATTATTATTCAAATAAAAAAACAATATGTGAATATGAATGTTATAAAACAGCAAATTACTAAGTTGAAAAAGCTTACTTGATGAAGCATTTTCAATCAGAACTTGATCACCCTCAGAATATTGAAATGAATAAAAACATATTGCAAAACTGTCTAATGGTATATGAACTTTTCAATCAAGAAAACAAATGTATACCTGATTTTTGTTTATTTTATAAAAATAAAATTCATTCATTCCGAAAGGAATAAACTGTTTTCTACATATAATGAAGCGAATAAATCTGATTTTATTCAAAACATTTGGATGATGTACTCGTGTATTTTTATATGTTGAACACTTTGTCTTAATAATATAATTTCAATATGTAACCTTCAGCTATTCCATACTCTATATTATTGAACATAGCACATACCCTGCTAATTACACAGTTGTGTTTTGCACATTAGATTAGTTTGCTGACTACAGCTGCTATTTTGTCAATCATGGGCATCTGAAGGAAAATGAAACCCTTCCTGGGATTGAGTTTTAAATTATATTAAGTAAAATTAGTAAATAAAAACTGATTTCACACATATAGGCCATTAATTAAATTAATACTACTATATATTTATTATTTTAATATGGAGAAAACTACAATAAATTTATAGCTAATAGTTACTTTCCATCTTTATCTACTGTTCATAAATTGTTTCACAAAATTTTCTAGAAAATATTTTAAAAAATAATAATTACAGCAAAAATTTTTGTCTACAACATATAATAAATAACAAAGCTGTGCAAAATTTACCAAAACTGTTGATAAAAAGTACTATTGTATTATTATTTTTACACTAAAAAGTATAAATCATGAAAAGTTCTATATAACTAATGCTAACTATTTTCAGCAGCTTGTGTCGGTTGCCCACGTGCATAGCTGTCAATTGCTCGCGTTCCCTGTCTCCCTAGAGGCAGTACCATGTGCGGGCTTATTTTCTGTATATATTTTGACCATACTGTTATCTGTGGACTATGTCCCATGTGTTGTAACTAAAGTATACTCAATAAATGGAACGCGATGTCGCCATGGTTCCCACTTCACACTTTCCTATCATTCCTTACTTTTCTTCCCTCTTCTCATTTCCTCTAAAACTCTTCATCCTTCCTTTTCAAAGGCTATGCCGTAAGGTTCGGCCTTCTAACACTTTTAAACATATCATATCATAT